>NW_024582674.1:442449-472894 GCF_018398535.1 Haplochromis burtoni
AGCCTGAAGTCTTCAGCGGCCAGCTTGGCGTTGTCGATGGAGAGGTAGATGCCACCGTTGATTTTGGTAGCATCCTGGATCTGAAGGTGAAAACAGGGCAGTTTAAGAATATCCGATTTTACAGGTGAAGACAAACTGACAGAGCACCGAGTTCAGCTTTATGTGATGATGTCATCTTAAATATAAATGATACATTTCTGCAGTGAGGTTTTTAATCTGCTCATTTCTTTTATCTTCGCGCTGCACAAACAGATTTTCTTAGTTTCTGTGAAAAGTGATGAAAGTGTGAGGCTGTGATGTCACACCTTCGTCTTTCTCGGGTGTTTCCGTCTGTTCTGACTCTTATTCACCTTCACATCCTCCTTTGTGTTTTTAAATGCTTTGTGGTGCTTTACTCTCTGACTGCACTGCTTTTTTCTGCTTCAGGAAACAGATCCTGGAGCTGAAGATGAAGCTGATGCAAGGCTGAGCGATGCTGTGCGTGCACCTTGGTCATGTGACTAAACAAAGGTGAGCCTACCTTTCCATGCAGCTCTGCGATGGTTTTGTAGTACTGGCTGTAGTCTTTGGAGGAGGGGGAGGTCTTCTTCTCCAGGAACTCTCTGATCTTCTTCTCCAGCTCGGCATTGGCCGCCTCCAGCTTGCGCACCTTGTCCAGGTAGGAGGCCAGACGGTCGTTCAGGTTCTGCATGGTGGCTTTCTCATTGGCAGAGAGCCCAACGCTGTCACCAGCACCACCTCCACACCCGAAACCACCGCCACCTGCTCCACCGCCACCTGCTCCACCGCTGAAGCCAAAGCTGTAGGCAGATCCACTTCCACCTCCACCTCCACCTCCACCACTGCCACCACCAAACAGAGACATTGCGGATGAAGCAGTAGACATTCTGACTCCTCCCATGGCGCCGGAAAGGGACCTGCTGCTGCCCCGGAACATTCCCCCACTAGCAGACCTGAAGGACATCGTCTCGTGTGATGATGAGGATGAAGGATGCTGTCTTTCTGCTTCAGCTGAAGAGGAGAAAGTGGAGCGCTCAGACAGCGCAGGATTTTTTATACTCTCAGATGAGCGAGTGAGGAGGAGGAGGGATGATGGTGAGCTGGCGCCGAGCCTGGGAGGAGACACCTGTGATTGTTTCAGTCACGAACAGCAGAAAGCTTAATGGTTTAGGGTGTGCCTAAGAATGTGGAATCCACTCACAGTCAACACAGTGAATAACAGACATCACGCCAAGTTTCATTTCACATCAGAGGGGCTGACAGGTTCGAGGAAACCAGTTCAGACACAGATGATATTTAGTTAGAGACTCCGATCAAGACAAATCCTGTCTCAGCCGCACAGGAGTGACTCTCCTGATGTGTTGTGTTGCTTTCATGCTCGTTTAGCAGTTTAATCTTCAGCAAACTGAGGAGCGGCTGAAACTCGAGGTCCAAAGTTCAACCAAACACTTCTGAAAAGCCGCAGAGCTCAAGAGATTATCCTGCATAAGCATTAACCCATCGATTCTGAGCCGGAGAGAATCACAGCCCTGCAGCTTTACAGCCATTTTTCATCCACGCCTGTCCAGAGCCATAAAGCATAAAACACGTCCATTCGAGTCATCAGGGATATTTCACTGTCATACTTTAAAGTGAAATTTCAATCTTAGGTTTAAAATGAGTAAAGTGTTGCTCACTTTACTCATATTTTGAGTGTTAGAGCGTCCTAGTTGTTGACATAGTTATAGTGTCATTTTAAACAAACACAAAGCCAAAGGCGAGGTTTTCTGACTCCACGCCAGACGTGATGAGAACCTCGTTAAAGATGCAAACAAATTAAATTAAATCTGCATGAAATTTGTGATGCAAATAAAAAGATTTTTGCTGTTGTTTAAATTGAAATGATCTCACCTCCAGTAAATAATATGCCCAGTGCTCCTCCCGCTCTGTCCTGGCCCTGTCTGGGTCTGGTGCCCAGCCTTTCTCCGTCCTCCCTGTTCTCCTTTTCCTTGCAGGCTCCAGGTCGGGCCACTGCTCTGTTGGCCTTCAGACTGAGACGACTTGATGCAGTTACTGGACTTGTGCAGCTTTTCTATGCTCCACACAGCAGCACTGACCTGAGCCAATGTAGTCTGGAGTCCCAAGAAGGCTCCAGAATTTCATTATCTGGGCAAATGCTGCTGATCCTAACCAGTGTTGGGCAAGTTACTTTGAAAAAGTAATTAATTATAGTTACTAGTTACTTCTTCAAAAAAGTAACTGAGTTAGTAACTGAGTTACAATATTCTAAAAGTAATTAATTACTTGAAAAGTAACTATTGCGTTACTTTAAAAAAAAGTTTAACCCTCTGGGGTCCAGGGTATAATTGGCCATTTTTAACTACTTTTGATTTTCCCTCCACATTTCACCTTTAAAAACTATTTACTTTGCCTTGTTTGGTATCATCCTTTTCAGCACAACCTCACGTGTCTGAATTTACAGTTATGTTTTCATTTTGACATACTGTATTAACACAATGATCTAAAATCAGACAAAAAACATACAGTAGAAAAAGTTATATTTTTACTGTAACAACCACAAACATGTTTATGAATCATATTTCATAACTTTAAATGCAAATATAAATTGTCAATTTTAAAATCATATGCACAAGTTTTGCAAACAACAAAGTTATTTGCAGCCATTTACCTTTTACGCTTTTTTAATAACCATTTCAAACTGTTTACAGAACAATCAGCTGTTCTTCAATAAGATGCCACAAATTATTTGTGTCTCTCCAAATATTTCTGTCCACTATGAAGGAAACATCACAGCCTGATACCTGCAGGTCTGACAGCAGCAGGTGTGTCGCTGCTGTTTCTACACGGAGACAGCAGTCGCCTCATTGTTCTGACACACAACACAAAACTATCCACAACACTACACACTAACTACACAAGACAACACATTAACTACACACTGCAAACACGCTAAACATCACAAATCTCTCACATCTCAAAGCTCTCTCTCTCTCTCTCACTCCTAAATCTTCCGCCTCTTCCTAAACAACCAAATGTCATGTGGCCATATCATTTTTTCATTGGTCGACATGGTGCATTTTTCCACCAACAGGAACGGGGTGGTTTTGGTCAAAAGTAGTGGTGCAACGATCAAAAATCTCACAGATCACGATTTTAAGTCACGGATCAGCAAAAATAGGAAAAAGAGACAAAAATTCGACTCGTTTACTTATTTAAGTATTTTTTGCCTATTAAAAAACATTCAACTGAAGACTCATTCCACTCACTTATATAAATAAAATAAAAACATTTCTTGTTCTGATTGTGGACATTTTACGAGGACAGAAAAGGACAGATGAGCTGCCCCGATGGCCTGATGTGACCTGATGGTGCGAGTCTGCGCTCCGTCTTGTAGCGGGAAAGCGTTCCTGCACGACTCTGAGCACACACGAGTCCTGACACGTCCGCATATAGTGGGAGTAATCACAGCTTTAATGATTTGTAAAGTGTTTTTGTGGTGTGGGTGTAGCTGGTGCATTCATGCTGCAGGTGCCAGCCGCTGCTCCCAGGCTGCAGGGCCAAACACTCGCTGATCGAGGTGATAATGACAAATAAATGAATAAAACTTCTGTGTAACGAAGCAAAAGCAGAGCGCTTCATAGTGCAGTCCGGGTGTGCAGATGGTGTTTGTGGATGTGGACTAGGACACAGTCCGCGCGCATGAAGTGATGATTTTAAGGATTTAAAGACTATTTAGCATCTTTTATTTCTGAGGAGCTCAGCATGAAACCTGGAAAACTGTTAGATCAGGTCTGTGAAGGCGCTCAGTCATCCAGGTCATCATAAGGAGCTTTGAAGGAGCAGATAAACTGTGGCCTCTGCTTGCAGCACGCGCTCGTGCCGAAGATAAACAAATTTCACAGCAGCTAATTGCGTGCTGGTAACTGCTAAACTGTGCTTGGCTGTTGCGCTGCTAGACCACTGTTAGCAGGATGACATCATCCATCTGCTTTAACAACCGTCCCACCGCCATCATACTTGTTATAGTTTACATTTGTTATTTTATTAGTTTCAGTCCGAGTTTTATTTTTTCCTTCTTCAGTTTCAGTCAGGTAAAAATCATCTGTTCATCGCTCACTGACGCGAGAAACAAAGTCAGGGCTGTTTTTTTATTGCCATGTTGAACTGATCATTACTTAATATTCAGACTTCACTGGGCTGATTTTGATTTCACGTGATTTTTTATATTGGTATTAATCCCACAGGAGGAGCTCTTTGCTAATAAAAACTTTGGACTGCAGATTGTCTGTGTGCTCGGCTCCACTTGATCATAAGCATCAAACATAATGCACAATAACTCAAACAGACTCCAGAGTCTGGAGCAGTTTTAGGAGGCAGACCTTCCTGATAATGAGAAATCCTTTCAACAGTACGTTCCCGGGTTTCCAGACCAGCTCAGCTCCTCGAGAAAAATCTGTAAAATCCCCAAAACACGCAGGCATGTCTCCTGTGGGTCTGATGAAGATAAAACAGGAACTTTCTCGTTATTTCACTGAATGCAAACTGTAAAAAAGATGTTGTTCCTGGGATTTAAAGTCTTTCCTCCTCCTCATGTTTCAGTAGGACAAAGGTGAAATCAGCTGTTTAAACTTGGGCCTGATCCCCGCTGAATGACAAAAACAGTCAAAGACCAAAATGTGAGTCCTGCTCAGGAGCGCACGCATGCAGACTCTACCGGTGATTGTGTCTGTTATCAGATATCCCACATAGCAGACAGGTCTGGCCCGGATCTGGTGTCAAGCCAGGACTGCTGGCTGACTTCTGGCATGATAAGTGGTATGTCATCCAGATATGGGCCAGGCCTGGCATAGGTGGTACTGTCTATGTGATGGCATGTAACATCTGGCTCGATTGTGGTTTGGTGTATGTGGCCCAGGCCCATAGAAAACAGGTCTGGCCCGGATCTGGTATCAAGGTGGCACTTCTGACTGGCTGGTGTCATGGCAGAGTGTCAACCAGATGTTTGCCAGATCTGGCAATGATGGTAAAAAATGGTAAATGGCCTGTATTTATATAGCGCTTTACCCTACATTCAGTCATCCACACAGCTGGCACTTCTGACTGACACTGGTGTCATGGCAGGGTGTATGTCAACCAGATGTGGGCCAGGTCTGGCAATGATGGCACTATTTATGTTCCTATTTTCCTATTTTAGTTAGAAGACCCAAATGCCATGTTGCAATACTATACTGCTATGGTAGCCAACGTTTCAAATGCAGGTTTGACAGGTTTGTGAGTGTACACTTTATCCAAAACCTAGTGAGGGTTTACTTGTCTTTGCTAGTAGGTGGCTGTAGCTCAGGAGGTAGAGCGGGTCACCTACTGATCGGAAGTTTACTGGTTTGATCTCTGGTTCCTCCAGTCAGCAAGAGTATGAGTATGAATGTAGTTAGGAAGCTATGGCGTTACTTTTGTGCCACTACTGAGCGCACGGGGAAAAAAATTGCAGGTGCAAGTGTTGCATTTTGAGGAGAAATTTATTTTGAGTGAAGAAAAGCTAAATTCGAGTGAACAAAATCCATTCCTGCGTGCAAAAGATGTATTTCACTGTTTGCTGTTATCCACACACACACACACACATCACACACACACACACCACACACACACACACACACACACACACACAACAGCAGCCCCTCTCGCTCAGTTTTTGCCGCTTCGCAATGTGTTGCTCGCGCTCTCAACATTTCTGCCCGTGCGCGCTCAACTCTTTCTGTACACCGTTATATTTGTGCCACAAAACCAGCCAATCACAGACTTGGATGCAAAAAAATCTGATTGGCTGTTCTGGTCTCCAATCAGCTCGAAATGACAAAATGCAATATCCCAGAATCCATTTCGTCCAAAACTCAAACGAGGCAGTGGCGGAGGAACACAGAGTGGCGGAGTTTGAAATATTACTCTGTCTGGGTCACAAAATAAACTTTTAAGATATTTTCATGCGAGAATGTTTCTGTGTAAACTTCAAATATCTGCTCGATTCATCAAGACATCACATATTTGCATAAGTGCTCTAACGTTTTCGGAGATGCCTGTTACCCACCAGCTGACCGGGTGGTCACTCGGGTTAAACATAATATATAAAGGCTGAACTGACAAAAAATCACCGACTACACCACCAGGTATTATAGGAAAAACCATAAAGCCTTTGAACTAAAACAAACGCTGTTGTGACAGTGATGTACACTGTCTTGTTGGTATATATGTATGATTTGTATCACCTTCATGTTTCCAAACCGACATCATGACCAGCAGCTTTACAGCTGTGGCTCCAGCAAACATCAGCTGATACTAGAAATTAATATTAAATAAATTCTAACAACAGCTGATCAAGCTTAAACGTGCTGCTGTTGTTTAGCGCGACATCCGCTGGTTTCCTGTTTCTGGCGCAAAGTGGGCGATAAACAAACAAGACGATCAGCTGATCATTGATCAGTTTCATGATTGAAGTAGCAACAGGAGAGGGAGGGGGAGAATGAGAGGAGAAGAGGCAGCTGTGCAGCAAAAACACAGAGTAACTCCAGCTTTGTGTTTTCTTTCCATGTAGCTGAATCGCGTTCTTTTTCCCCTCAATACGGATGTGTTGTAATTGGTCCAGCCCAGAGTTGATCATGGCTAATCCACCACCTTTCATTGTTTAGACCGTTACAAAAACAAACAAACATAAAAATGTAAAATCACCATCGGCCCACCGGGCAAATGTCCGGGATGCCCAATGGCCAGTCCAGCTGTGCGGTCAGCTGGTGGGTAACACGCATCTCCGAAAACGTCGGCGCACTTATGCAAATATGTGATGTCTTGATGAATCGAGCAGATATTTGAAGTTTACACAGAAACATTCTCGCATGAAAATATTTTAACCTCCTAAGACCCGAACTCTTCCACGGCATACATTTTTGATTTCTCTTTGATATTTGGGCTGATTGCGACCTGATGAATGTAAAAACAAAGAATTACCAGATTTTTTTTTTACCTGATTTTTGTTTCTATGAAAAATGAGAGCCACATATGAGGATATTCGTTTAAAATGTTGATAGAACAGTAGCAGTATAATGTCCTCTTAAGTGGATATCAGGCCCTTGTAGAGCAAAATTGGGTATTTTGGTCTAAATAACCGAAAATGTGATGTCCACATAGGTGGACGCAGGTCCTAGGAGGTTAAAAGTTTATTTTGTGACCCAGAAAGAGTAATACTTCAAACTCCGCCACTCTGTGTTCCTCCGCCACTGCCTCGTTTGAGTTTTGGTCGAAATGGATTCGGGGATATTGCATTTTGTCATTTCGAGCTGATTGGAGACCAGAACAGCCAATCATATGTTTTTGCATCCAAGTCTGTGATTGGCTGGTTTTGTGGCACAAATATAACGGTGTAGAGAAAGAATTGAACGCGCACGGGCAGAAATGTTGAGAGCGCGAGCAACACATTGCAAGCGAGTGCAAATGGAAAAACTGAGTGAGAGGGGCTGCTGTTGTGTGTGTGTGTGTGGATAATAGCAAACACTGAAATACAGTTTAGGCTGACATCTGGGCCAGCACAGGGCCAGCAGTGTGTCTGCAACTGGCCTTGTGCTGGCCCATGTGTGGGCCACCTCTGGCAAACCTGATCTGGGCCACCAAAGGGCCATCATTCTTAGGTATGGGTATGTGGGCCATGTGTAAGCACATTGTCAGGGCCAGATCAGGGCCATACCAAATTTGCTATGTGGGTATGAGACGTTTAAACGGAGAGCCTCTGCAGCAGGTTAAATCCTCTGTTGGTTTCATTTGATAAAGCTGGTTTTCTTTAAGCTGACATTATTTTTCCTCCCAGTGTGGCCAATTGGGACCAGAGGGGAGGTACTGGGACAGAAAACTCCAAATTTGGCCTCCGAGCCTCTGTTTGCCTCCCAAGAACATTAAATAACAGTTTCCAGGATCAGGTTCAGCCTTTGTTGGCCAACAATGGACTTTCTCTCAGTGAGCCTTTCGCTCAGTGCAAACTAAAAAAAGTGAAGTTATGAGGACCTCACAGACCGTCAGAGCATTAACGAGGATTAGTGAGTCAGCTCTGTGGTTTCCTGGAGAAACCGCCACAGTTATGGCATTAAGTCCGTCCTGCAGCTGTTTTTAAACAGACCTGCTCTCACATTTGATTCTTTCATGGATTTGTTTTAACACTGAGCTGTGTTTCTGGAATTAAAGGCTTGTTACTCTAAGACTGAAAAGGAGTGAAAGCAGACAAACGGCTGAAATGCTTCCAGACCTGCACTGCAGCAATGAACAGAGGGAGCGTTAAACAGCCTGAAACATGTCTGTGCAGGTCGAGTCAGCAGGCTTCATGCACCCTGGTCTTCACCAGCTCCTCTTCATCCTCCTCCTCCTCCTCCTCAGGCTGCAACAACGCCTGGATTCTTTGGAAGTTTTTCTCTGATTGCCTCTGGGCTTCACTCCTCTTCATAAATCTTTCTGCTCTTATCGTCACCCATTCACTCGGCTGTCAGTGCTGATCTCACGCTCTCCTTTTCACTCACTCATTTTTTGGCACACTGACAGAAATCCCATCTGAACGCTGGAACGCCCCATCCTCAAACATCCTCAAACATCCTCTGAAGAAACAAGAGTGACCTTCATCTGCTAAAAGGAGAGCCTGTACATGCTGTGTACACACTATCACAGGGGAAATACTGCACTGCAAAGGTTACTGCAGTCAAAGTATGTGAGTAACGTGTACTTTGTGTACTTGAAGTTAAACAGTCACTAAAGCAACAACCGGTTATTGTTCAGAGAGAACTCAACCTGCACCAATGAGAACAGGATTACTTTTTTATTAGTTCAAACAGCCATCATTATCATAACCACAGCCACATAAAACAGACTGGGATCAACCAGGAGACAAAATCTTCATTATAGAAGAAGAACAGATTAAAGAGCTCAAAGAAAATGTTTAAAAGTTGCTGCCAGTTCAATTCAGTTTTATTTATACAGCGCCAAATCACAACAACAGTCTCCTCAAGGTGCTTTATATTGTAAGGTAGACCCTACAGTAATACATACAGAGAAAAACCCAACAATCATATGACCCCCTATGAGCAGCACTTTGGCGACAGTGGGAAGGAAAAACTCCCTTTTAACAGGAAGAAACCTCCTGCAGAACCAGGCTCAGGGAGGGGCGGGGCCATCTGCTGTGATTGGTTGGGGTGAGAGAAGGAAGACAGGATAAAAGGTTGATCTCAGAATCCAGATTTGTTCTGGTTCAGACGCTCGGCCCTGAGCTCTCTGAGGTCAGATATTCTCACAGCTCTTCTGTTAAATGCTCTGTGATGAGGCGAACCGTACCTGCAGCCTGCTGCTCGCTGTGACCCGGAGGTTACGAGGTCAACGTTTTTATGACTGAGCTTGTGCAGAAGCTGCAGACGTTCAGCTGCTTTCACCAGAACAGTGTGCAGATTTGTTTCTGTCATTAGAGGCGGTAAATGAGAGGGTCTTCCTCCTGCTCGCTTCCTGTCCATCCTCTCCTGTTTCCCCTCCTGCTGCTCTGAGTTTTTTCCATATAAGGACACGCCACGCTGCCTCCTGCCTGTAACTGCATCTCTTTGGCCTCGATCAAGCTGGTTGGTTCACGTTTTCAGGAAGTCTGTTTTTACTGACCTCACCTCCATCCTCAGGAGGTTCAGGCCTAGCAGGCAGTAAATCCCATGTCCAGCCACTTCAGATCTCATCATTACATTAAGTGATGTCAGTCTCACTGATGTTCTCACCTCATGTAGAATTACTGCTTTGAGAATATTCCTGCTTGCACCGGCTGGTCTTAGTCAACCTCTGTATACAAAAGATGGCCACAGCCACCCTGACCTCACCTTGCTGTTGATGACAGTTACAGAGCGTCTTCAGCACCGCTGTTTCATTAGATGTTTTGAACAAGGAGGAACTTATCAATCAACGTGTAGCCCCACCCCGAATCCCTCGCTGCTTCCTGTTCCTGTCTGACTCTGCAGGGACCAAAATCTCCAAAATAAATTTTCTGGTTTATAGGATCAGACCTGAAACCCATGGGGACAGAGATCACTGAGGTCAGAGGTCGTCTGAGCAGGAGGCTCATTTTCTCATAGACATGTTTCTAATGTCTGCCGCCTGCTGGACATTAGAAAGAATGCAGGTTTTAGATGGTACACAGTTAAAACAAGCCGTCAGAAAGCTGCATGTTCATGTGCAGTTGTAACGAGCAGCGGATTAAACCAACTAATCTGATGGATGGTCCCAACTTTATATCAGTTAGCAAATCTCACCCATTAAATCTCATAAACACACATTTTATTCACAATTAAATGTAGAAAACATATAAAAAGCAGCAGCTCATGGTTTGTTTTAGGAACATGTATGTTCAGGACGGTGACTCATAATGCTGAGTCAGCGTCCTGCCTGAATGATTCCTGTCACTGATATTTGAGACGCTGGCTCCTTTCTGTTTTTGAAAGATAAGTGACGATAAGACTCCACATGGCTTGGTAGCAGCTGCCAGGGGATGTGTAGTTCCCGTATCTGTTTACATCTGATGACGACCATTTAATGTACCGATCATATCTGAACAGCAAATCAGCATTTGTGAGGAAATGGAGGAGAATCTGCTGAACACTGTGCAAGAGAATAGAGAGTAATGAAGTGATGAGAGCAGCTGAGAGTGTGTCAGGTGTGCTCTAAGCCAGGTTTACCTTGACCTGACCACATGGACCTGATCACATGGTACTGGCCACATGGACCTGATCACATGGACCTGATCACATGGACCTGACCACATGGTACTGGCCACATGGACTGATCACATGGACCTGATCCATACCTGAACATGGACTGGACCATGGTACTGGCCACATGGACCTGATCACATGGACCTGATCACATGGTACCTGATCACATGGACTGATCACATGGACCTGATCACATGGACCTGATCACATGACCCGAGCCACATGGACCGATCACATGGACCTGACGCATGGTAACTGATCACATGGACATGATCACATGGACCTGATCACATGGTACTGATCACATGGTCCTGATTGTATGAACCTGATCACACGCTGTCAGCCATGAAAGGCAGCCAGCTCTGCACGTCTGTCCATGAAGTACAGATACTATAACACCGGGGATTCTCAGCAGCCTCTATATGAAACAGATTAGTGGAGGACCTGCGAGCCACTCTGTTTCTCCTCTCACTGTCAGTAAACTGTGATGCTGCATGATGAGAACAATCTGAGGGAGAACCTGTCTCATTCGTCCACCTGGTGGGTTTATTTGCTCACCTTTCACATCGATGGTGTGGTAGATAGATTAAAATTGTATCATTTTTCAAGCTTTATATGATGAGTAAAATCCAGCCCAGAGGCAACAGATGCTAAAACCTGACCTCAGAATAACGAATAATGGTTTCTAAATGGTGTTGCACAATAAAGACTGACAGCAGATCAGTTTCTATTCATGTGCTGCCAAGTTTCAGACATTTGTGCCAACACACTCCGGTTTTTCCAGCGCAGTGTGTGCACAAAAGCCAACACGCCGTCAGCCATGAAGTGACGGACGATTCCTGCCGCTCACACAGAGGCGTGAAAGGTGACACAAATATGTTCAAACACACTTTGTTTCACACGCTGATAGCTGCCCGCCTAGTAGTGTCCCATGTACACTACAAGGCTCACACCCCTCTATCACCACGAACACGTGATAGACACATGAGTCCTGACCTAAACTCACAGCCTCTGCATGTCCTGCTAACACCAGGACTTCACGTTGTGTGATCTGGTTTGAATCTGGTGCATTTGTGGGGTTTTTTGTGGGAGGGTCCTTGGAGTTGATGTCTGTCCAGGTGTTGAAGGTCCCTCGTGTTGTTGTTGGGGCGTCACTGCTGGAATAACCCAGTCTCTCTAAAGGTGGAAGCGAGACAAAGATGCAGTTTGTTCATACTCTGTTTCATCCGTGTCCTGAAACATCAGCATGTTTTAAATGTTATTTGATGAGAAAGCGTGTCCTCAGCGTGTTTGAAGTTTTAAAATCCACCTGGTTTTGGCAAAACCTGACAAATATTTGGGGCCTCCTCGCTGCTACAGGATCAGCTCAGTGTTTCTTTAAATTATTAAGTAAAAGTAAAATTTTATTTATATAGCACCTTTCAAGACAAACATCACAAAGTGCTTCACAGTGAAATACCAAGGCATTTAAAACAAAACAGGCAAAAATTTAACCAAATGTCATTCAAAAAATATGAGTTTTATGTTGTTTTTTTTAAAGAGATGACTGAGTCCACAGATCTTAAGCTCAGAAGAAAGGAGTTCCACAGTCTGTGGGCCACAGTGGCAAAAGCTCTGTGTCCCGCAGTTCTCAGTCTTGTATGCTGTATAACAATTAGGCCCTGATCACATGACCTCAGGGACCTGCTAGGGACATAGGGCTGTAGAAGTTCAGTGATGCCAGCTGGTACTGGTCCACAAAGAGCTCGAAAAAGTCAACCAGAATCTTTAAATGGACTCTGAATTCAATAGGGAGCCAATGCAGCTGTATTAGCTACAGCGTGATGCCTTGCTGCAGCGTGTGGAACAACCTGCAGACGCTCCAGGGAGCTTTTGCTTAGACATATAAACAGTGAATTGCAGTCGTCCAAACGTGATGACATGAATGCATGTATAGCAATCTCCCGTTCAGTGCGTGATACAATAGGACTTAATTGAGGAATGTTTCTTATGTGATAAAAGCACGACCAAACCAGAGCTTTGACGTGAACATCCAAAGTGAGAGCAGGGTCAAAGGTTACCCCTAAGTTCCTGACTGATGATTAGGGGCGGGTTTTTATAATCGATTTATTGATTAAAATCGATTCTGGCTTGGATAACGTGAAATCGATTCATTAAAATCCTGAATCGATTTTTTAATATAAATTTATTTTGCCCGAAATGCCAGAATCTCAGGTGAAATCTCACAAAATTTCAACAACCACCAAACAGCTAAACAGTAAATGAGAGCAGGAACACGGATTCTGCACAAAGACTTAAACACACAGCGCGACCCGCGGATCAGAATCAGTAGATGTTCGCCTTTCTCACGTCGGGGCTGAAAGCCGACAGCTCGCTGATTCTGATGTGTCGGCGGGTCCGCGCTTTGTGTTCACGCCCTTTATGCGCTGATTCTAAAGCTGTTAGTTTGATCTCTCTCCAAACAATATTGACCGAACCAGCAGCAAAAGAAGATCCAAATACGCTTCACATAAACATCGTCATGATTCACTCTGACTTTTACTGTTTTGCTTCCACCGCGATGCACAGCTCTCTCTCTCTCTCTCTCTCTCTCTCTCTCTCTCCCTCTCTCTCTCTCTCTCTCTCTCTCTCTCTCTCTCTCTCTCTCTCTCTCTCTCGAACAGTTTCCCGTCTAAAAATCTGTTTTCTTCATTATTCGCTTGCTTGTTACGCACAAGTTGTTTAGTGTCGGACGCTGTTTGTTTCCTTTCACTTACTTCCGAAAAGAAAAACCTAATTTCTGCCGTTCAATACTGAACAACTTTAAACTTTTTAAAATGATGCAAAATGCAAAACGCTGTGTCTGTAATGAAACCGCTGTAACTTCAGAGGTGATGTTCATGTGCTGATTAATGGTTTTCTTTCGTTTTTGATCGACTGCAGAATATTTTTATAAAATCCAGAACAGGAAAATCTGCTTCATGTTTTTCTGTTTTATCTTCAGCTGCTTTGACACAAAGGCCTCTGCTGTGACGCTCACACCTGTGATCAAGTCTGCGTGTGTCAGCTTCCTTTTTATAGATAAAAAATATGTAAATGTACTGATCTGAATTATAATATTTCTGACTGTCAAAATTTCCCAGATTCAAATCGAATCGAATCGATTAATCGAATTAAATCGAATCGTGGATCGAATCGATTCGGGACCTTGTGAATCGGAATTGAATCGATTCTAGAAATCAGTGACGATACCCAGCCCTACTGATGATCACAAATGTTGCAAGGGGACCAAGAGCATTCATTATCTTAGGTACGTGTCTATCAGGCGCTCATACAAGGACTTCGGTCTTTCGTTCATTAATTTGGAGAAAGTCATCAGTCATCAACCTTTAATGGATTCTAAGCACTCATTCAGATTCTGCAGGTTAGAAACATCTTGGGGTTTAAATATATGACTGGATGTCATCTGCATAGCAGTGATAGCAAATGTCCTCAAAGGTGCTCAAAATATGCCAAAGAGGAATCAGATGTCTTAGAAAAAATAAGGGCCCCAATACTGAACCTTGTGGTACACCATAGGTAAGAGAAGTGGAAGATGAGTGTACTTAGAAAGTGCCACAGAAAAGCATCGTTATATGAGGAGTTATACGGAGAACCACTGCAAGGCAGATCTAGATACACCGACCCAGTATTTCAGTCTTTAAAGCAGAATGTGGTGGTCAACCATACCAAAGGCCGATGTGAGGTCCAACAGTTTGTTGGACAAGAACAAGAACATTGAACAACAAACTGCATTCAGTTTGGGCCAAATTTGACTTCAAACCAATGAAAGAGCGCACGTCAGTGCTCACAGGTCAGCTGATTGACGATGGAGGTGTCTGCATAAAAAGTAAATATGCTTAAACATGATGCACCACACTTCATTCACATTTCACCTCATCCTAGTGAGACGTGACTGTTTTCATTATTTTGAGTCTGTTCCATTTGTTGTAAAAAAGCTGCACCAAAGTCCATCAGATGTGACCAGATGTGACAAACTGTCTGACCTGTTCAAACACTTCATTCCTTTATCCGTGTGGAACCAATGGAGGGCAAATATCTGCCGTACAAACAGTAACAGGACACTTTCAGCTAAAACTCCAACTAACTAGTTTCCTATTAGTCAAACAAAGAAGACTTTCAACTTTTAACCAAACTCCATTCAGTTTCTGTCAGAATTGAGTGTCTGCTGGAGTGAAGCTGAAGGCATAAAATCAGGTCACGCTGTGCTTGCAGTAACAGGAAACGTTAAAGCTGCAGCGTGCGATGGCGATTTGTAGGTGAGAGATTTAAATCACTTAGTCAGCTTCTGTTGTCGCGTTAAAGTGAACGTTTGTCATCTTAATAACCTGCTAAGCTTCTGTTTTCTTTACTGATCCTACTCTGCTCATGTAAGATCTCAGTTTAACATTTGGCTTGATTCGGGTAGTCAGGTGTGTCGTTGACATGGCAACGAGCTTGTTAACAGAAGAACTAACCGACTGCCTGGGAGAGAAAAGTGAAGATCAAAAGAAACAAAAGACGCCGACAGGAGTCGGAGGAGATGGAGGCTGAGATTAGAGGCAGGCGCAGTGCGGTAAAAAGGCTCTGTTCCAACAGGCCTCTGGGAAATACCTGCCATAACTCCACCTGCAGGTCTGTACCTGCAGCAGCACACGCCCTCTCCCAGCACCAGGTGTTGTGTTACAGTGACCTGCACTCCATGAGAACTGTGCTGGATTCATTTGTCTTCATCTGTTTGTCTTCGTCCTGACATCAGTTTTTATTCTGACAGAAAATATAAAAAATACAAAACAGACACACACAGACAGGAGCTGTATCTGTCATTTTCAGCTCGTCCGGCTAAAGCACAGAGGATCTCCCAGCATCATCCACCCTGCTGTCCCTGTTTGTGCCACAGAGAAACAAAGAGAAGGAAAGTTCTCCTCACACATTTCAGCAACCTGTGAGCTGCTCCAGGTTTTGTGAAGTTGAGCTTAAACCTCACTCGATGCTGTTTAACTTGTCAGGCATCCGTGCTTCCAGGGTTATGAAAGATAATTTATCAAAACAAATATTTTACCTAAAGCATTTGTTTACCCTGAGCACTGAAATGTAGTCATAACTCACTCACACAGGGGTAAACATGCATGCCATATGGGTAACAGTAAGTGGACACCACAGTCCAAATACTCACATTTGGTCACTGCGACTGGTTGCAATGGTTCTACTTTAAAATCTTTTATTTTAAAGGTGAAAATTTGTAAAAATCTGTGTAATCCTGCTGCTCATGAGGGGATGTAAAGGTTTTTATTCATGGTTTTGTGTGTTGCTGTGACAGGATTAAGACGAGGCCTTGTGCTGCTGCCGTACCTGCAGGCTGCTGACAGGACCGACCAGTTTCCTTCAGTTTCCCCAGTTTACTGGGGAACTGTTCCCGTCACTACACACCCACCTGTCATCACTGCCGAGCTGCTGCGACACGTACGTTCGACGCCCATCAAACCTCCACAGCTGCAATTAAGTTGTGCTCAGAGGAGGGAGGGGTTGAAATCTCTGATGGAGATCTGTCAAACAAACCTGCAGCTCTGGCAGCAAAAACATTCCACATGCTTCTGTTGGCGAACGTCTCAATGTACTCTGTGTGTTAACAAGAAAAACGCAGATAAGAAAGTGGTGCAAAAGCAGGGTAGTGACAGAATCGATGCGCATTATTGATATTTGAAGCATGTGTACCTGCACATGCATGTTTATTAACACACGGGTACTGTGGAATATATTTTTAAAGCGCTCGTGCTCTCATCCACTCCCCGCAAAAAAATTAGCAGCTGTGCGGCGTCTGTGGCGTCGGTGCTCTCATCACATGCGATGGAGTAAAAATCAAAAGCACAGCTTTATCAGACAGTTGCAGTTTAATGTTGGCTGACGAGTCTTCAATGCGGCGCACGACTGGATTTCTGGACACGCTGACGTTGTTGAAGTCCTGCACTTTTTCGGACACGAGGCCGTGTTTGATGAGGTGTCCATCTGAAAAAGGCTCGCCATGTCTCGCGATGAGTTGGGCGACCTCATAGCTCGCTATCGGAGCCTTTTCCTGCAGGAGAGCTACCCTTTGCTTTAATTTCTGCTCTCGCTCAGCACCAGTGTAGGATGCATAGGCCTGATGTTTGGTTTCATAATGACGTTGTACATTATACTCTTTCATAACTGCCACAGTTTCGGTGCAGATCAAACAGACACACTTCCCCTTTAATCTTTGAAGAAATCTTCACTCTCCCACCGTGTCTGAAATTTTCTGCACTCACTTTCTACCTTTGGCTTCTTTGGTTCTGCCATGTTTAGTAACTTGGGGTAAATTTCTTCTGTGATTGTCCTTTTTGGTGAAGCAACTGCCTTGATCAACAGCAGCTCCCCCTGGTGTTAAAACTAAGAAGTGCAATACACTCAAGCAAAAGTTGAAGTGCGGCCTTATTCTATTCTATTTATAAAATTACTTGCGGGCCAATTAAAAATGGATTTGGATAAGCACAAAGAATACAAGGAATTCAATGACCTTGATAAGTGGTTCTGGGGCAGCTAGAGAGTTGAAGGGTTAGGAATAAAATGATTAAGTAAATCTGTTTTTGTGAGGTTTTTTTTTTTTTGACCAAGTCTTCCAAGTCCTCCCATGCCACACCTCTGCTGATCCAGCTGCACTGGCTCCACATATAATTCAAAGTGCAGTTTAAGATTATGATTTTGACATTTAGGGCTCTGCATGGACAAGCGCCAACATACATCAGTGATCTTTTACATCCTTCCATCCCCAGCAGGTCCCTCAGGTCATGTGCCGCTGTGATAGAATACAGCATTAATGAATCAATGTTACAGAAGTGGAGGAAGCACGAAGAATGAGTAAAGTTTGACTTATCTGACTGCTTTGTTTCGCTTAATGCGCCTTATAATCCGGTGCGCCTTATCGTCCAAAAAATATGGTAATTACAAGCGCTTCATAAGTTTCAAAGGATTTTATTGACAATTACATCACAGTCAGTATTAGTAGTGTTGGCCCTTCTTTTTCAAGGCCCCTGCAATTGGCCCTGGCATGCTGTCAATCAACTTCTGGGCCAAATTGACTGATGGTAACCCATTCTTTCATAATCGATGCTTGGAGTTTGTCAGAATTAGTGGGGGGGTTTGTCCACCTGCCTTTTGAGGGTTGACCACAAGTTCTTATTTGGATTAAGGCCTGGGGAGTTTCCTGGTCATAGACCCAAAATTTCAATGTTTTCTTTCCTGAGTCACTTCATTATTATGTTGGCCTTATGGCACGGTGCTCCATCATCCTGGAAAAGGCGTTGTTCTTTACCAAACTGTTCTTGGATCATTGGAAGAAGTTGGATGAATTTTTGGTACCATTTTTCATTCACATCTGTGATTTTTGCCAAAATTGTGAGTGAGCCCATTCCCTTGGATGAGAAGCAGCCCCACAGATGAATGGTCTCAGGACTCTTTACTGTTGGCATGAGACAGGACTGATGGTAGCGCTCGCCTCTTTTTCTCCGGACAATGCTTTTTCCAGATGCTTCAAACAACTGGAAAGGGCTTCATCAGAGAAGATGACTTTACCTTTAAAATCAGTCTGTTTGGAGGGGGGGGGTCAACCCGTTCTCACTCCCAAAGAGTAACATTTTACGCTAGGTGACAAATCGTCACCATATTACGCTTTCGGCTACCCACCACGTTCCTAAATGACGACCTCGGAAAAAGAGGAAATATGAGAACCGTCTGGACTGAATCTACACATGTTCGCTCTTTTTCTTCAAATCGCTTAGAAACACGCTATTTAACATCATTAAAGTCCTGGTTAAGGTCAGGAATAAGGTTATGGTCAGGGCTAGGGATAAGGTTAGGTTTAGGTCTGGAATACAGGGCTGGAACGTCTACTATCGCGGGAGCGTCATTGCACTGGATTCCAGCCATAACCCGCCGCGTACCATAAGAACGCCGAAGGTCTCCTTTCGCGTTCCTCAGGAACGCCGCGGGACGTGACAAAACGTCGACATGTTACGCCTCGGGAGTGAGAACGCTCTGGGGGGGTTAGAGAGAAGTGGCTTCATTGCTGACTTTCTTGACACCAGGCCATCTTCCAAAAGTCTTTGCTGCCATTCCTGTGCAAACCGCAGGAGTGGCGATCCCACAGCTGAATCATCTTTCATCTTCTTCATCAACATTCTCACCTGAGTTAATGAGAAGATTATTGAAATGATGCCAGCAGCTCCTTTTGCAATTCATCTGATCACTCTTCATTACGTTCTCGAGTATATGCAATATGCTATTCTAAAAACTGAAGCAGCAAACTTTGTGAAAACCAATATTTGTGTCTTTCTCAAAACCTTTGGCCACAACTCTATCCTCAGCTCTAATCCTTTTCAAGTTGCTGTAGTAAACTGATAACTTTCTTTCTGTTCTTGCTTGTGGGGTCTTGTGTTCAGGCTTCATAGGTATTGTTGTCTCTGAGGAGTGTAGTAAATTTGTGTGATAATCCGTTGTGTTTAGACGGCTGGTAATATGGTGATGTTTCGATCTTTGCTCAGGGATGTGACAGCCTGTGGTTTTGGGGTGTATTGATACCTATCAGACAGCTAGCAGATCCACCTGTCAGTCTCAGTCATCCCCCAATGATGCAAACTGTGAGCTTGAATATAATTTAAGCAGGAGACCTATAATTCAGTCCCGTCTTGTTTGTAGAACTTCAGCTTTGGGAAAGTATAAAAATAATTATAGTCACAGGTGTGCAGTGAGCTCCATATTTACCTGTGTCAGCAGGTCATCTTCACCGCGTCCAGCTGAAATTTGCTTTAATGAGCAGCTGAACATGAACCTAACAATGTATGAATACACTGAAAATACTCAAAAACTAGAGCTGATAAAATGATGCCTGATTTTTACAAACATACTTATCATTTCAATATGATTCACGGAGAAAGACTCCTGATGCACCACTGAGTAAGAAGATGAGGAGAGAGTATGGAGGAAGGTCACTTTGTCTCTGCTGCCCTCTGGTGGTTAGACTGAATGTGCAGCAGTCATAGGTGGAGGCCGTGTATTCATTGACCTCAGATTTCAGAGGTTTTCCCTGCGTTCAGGCTGCTGATGAAGGAAAGCCCACTGTGCTCTTCCTGCGTGTTTCACTAAGAGCTACAGAACTAAACTACTTTACAAAGCCAGCAGCAGTGAGTCTGTTTGAGTCTGTTTCACAACCTGAGTTAAAACGTTCTCATCAGACACTTTGGGTGGTTCATGACTTTATCGCTTTCATGTTCTTAAAGAGGAAACGGGGCACAGATTAATATTCAGCTTTATTTTCCAGGTCAAAGTGTACAAACTAGATTTCTCTGGTTAACACAGAAGGATGCTGATAAAGATGGAAAACAGAACCTGAACAAGCTGTTATTGGACTCGACATTTAAAAACAATCCCCAGCGAGGATAAGACTGCAACGTTAATCTGCTCCTGGTGCTTACTGTCGTATGTTGCTCAACATGAACTTTTAGGAGAAGCTGATGAAGCACCTTTGCCTCCTGATGTCACTGCAACACCTGAAGAATCTGCTTTGTTTCACCGCATAAAGAAGACAAACGTTAAAAGGTGGTTTTCTTGTACGATGTCATACAAATCTAAGTTATTATTAACTAAGGAAATGACACCAGCTGATGAGACTCTTAACCATTTAAAGCCCAAACCTGTGGTTTGTCCTCTAAATGTGAAACATATGTCTTCTTTTTAACATGTATTTGTTAACAGTGTTGGGAAGGTTACTGTTAAAATGTATCCCACTACAGATTACAGATTACATGCCCCAAAATGTATTTTGTAACGTATTCTGAATACTTTGGATTACTTAATATATTATCATGCTTTTTACAACTACATGAATGTCCTATTGCTGTGTGATCTATTACTATTACTGAAGGTTACTCTCCACACCAACACCAGGATGCAAGTACAGGTGACCTGGGCCGTGAGACTGAGACATCAGAGCCTCTTAATGTGTGTTTGTTTGGGTTTCCACCGGCGTGGAATTACCAAAAATAGAGCAGAGCCGAACATATGAAACAGGAAAAGACCGCCGTGTAATCCACTTATTTCAACAAAGTAACTGTATTCTGATTACCACCTTTTTCAACTGTAACTGTAACTGAATACAGTTACTCATGTTTTGTATTTTAAATACGTGACTGCGGTACATGTCCTCCATGTACTGTTGCGTAACAGCATCATGTTCTACACGTCATTCTTCCAGCATCATCATATTTTAACTCTCTGAGATTTGGAAACAAAACACTGATTTCGTCTTTGGACTGTGACACTTTCAGTGTGAATGAAACAGCTTCAGAGCTTAAAAGTGTTTGTCAGCCAAAAGATTTGGCGAGGATGTCTGCTGCCTATGTACCTGTCAGGCTGAAAATATTCAACACATAGAGATAAAAACTGCTGTGTGGTCATGGCTCCATTAAATTCAGTATCTATGGGCACTGGTTCAGCTCAGTGGGATGATCAGACAGCCATATGCTGCACGGTTGAGTGCGGCCGGCCCGGGTTTGAATCCGACCTGCGGCCCTTTGCTGCATGTCCTTCCTGTCAGTCTTTAATGTCCTTATGAGAAAAAAATCACTATTTAATGTAGAAAAAGAATCAGAAAATATCACCCTACTCAGACTTGCATGATGTCATCAATGCCCTCAGGGTCAGAGGTCATGACCGTGACACCTGTGGTCAGCGAGCGCTGGATGAGAGGCGAGGGAGCTGCAAGGCAAGAGAGGCCATTCTTACTGCTGTTAAACAGAGTGACGCTTCATCACAGCGCGTACGTTTGAAAACATCTGAACGTATAAATAAACGGTCTGTATGTAAACAAAACAAAGGAACAAACAGCTTTGCCTCTTCATACGACACAGGTTAGATGCTCCGTGTTTTCTCCCTGCTGTACCTATCAACTGTTCTTTAGTTTCACAGAAATTAATGCAGACGTCAGAAGCGTCGATCCAGGCATTTAGACTCAAAAGCACAGATTTCCATGAGCTCAGGCTTTGTGTGTTTTAAGCCTGTTGGGAATAACATTTACTCCGAGTTCGAGCACCTGGATTTCTTTTTTCAGCATGTTTGAAAACAGCCTCAGTAATCCGAGAAAGTTAACGTGTGCATGCGTCAGTTCAATTCAGCTTTATTTATAAGCCACCGAATCACAACAGCAGTCACCTGACGCTGCTTCATACTGAAAAGTAAAGACCCCACAACGATGTTCTTATTTCAGATCAGGTCATTGCTCGTGTCGCCTGCATTACTTTCTCTTCATGCTGGACATGAACTCCTCAGATGTGTTTGTATTGTTGTCTTTGCGACTTTGATCTCACCTGCAGCCTTTTGTTGTTGTTCTTGTTGTTGTTGTCATGGTTGCTGTTGTTGTTCTTGTTGTTGTCGTGGTTGTCGGGCTCTCTGAGCTTGTCGTTGTCTCTCCTGACTTCTCTCCCTCCCTGCAGCTGAGATCATTAGTGCCGCCATCTTGCAGACGCTGATCTTCTCCTTGCTGCTTCCGGCTTGGCTTCCCGTGCTCCTGATTGGCCGATCGCTGCTGCTGATGACCCTGCCCCCGGTGTTATTGGTCCTCCCTGAACTGCTGATCCTCCCTCCAGCATGACTGCTGAGTCTATCACTGCTACCAGCGACTTTGGATCCGCTTCCTGCGCCGGTTATCCGGTTCCCAGCAGCCTTTGAACTGCTTAGCCACCCCCCACTGCCCCCGATCCTCCTCCCAGGGCTCGGAGCTCTTTGCCTGTTGGTTGTCCTCTCTCCCCCGCCCCACCCTGCACTCCCCACGCTGTGCCCACTCGCTGAGCTGTAAACAGGTTTCCATCCGCCGCTGCCCGTGCCGGTGAATCTCCCCACGCTGCTGCTGCGCCTCACGACACTGGCCGAGCTCAGCCTGCCACCACTTCCAGCACTGTTGAGTCTACGCCCACTGCTGACGTAGCTGCTGGGAGGACTGACCATCTGGCTGCTGCTGACCCTGTCAGCACTATCAGCTCTGCTCACACGACCAGGACTCCCACAATACACTGTCCACGCCCCACTGCTGAACCTCCCTGCTCCTGGTGTTCCTGGTGGGCTTGTTGCTATGTGCGTGGCTGCTGAGCGACAGTCTTTGCTATCGCTGCTCATGCATCCAGCATGCCAACCGTAAACCTTCAACTCCCCACAGCTAAATATCCCAGCTCCTGGTGGGGTTGTGGCCGAGTTTGTGGCAGGTGAAAGGCGTTCTTTGCTCTCAGCACTCAGCGAGCTATCGCTGCCAGCCCAGCTGTTCTTACGTCCAAGACTGCCTTCGTAAAATATCCACTCTGCACTCCCTCTCCTCCCAAATCTCCCTGCTTCTGGTGGACTTGTCGCAAGATTTCCGTTCATGGATGAGTTTTCTCCACCCCTTTCATTGGGTAAGCTAGTCCCAGCGTCTAAGCTGTTCTGGCGTATAAGACTGTCACCATAAACCATCCACCCCCTACTTCCAAATCTCCCGTCTTCTGGAAGATGTTCCTTTCTCCCTGAGTTAGGTAAGCTGACACTCATATGTCCCAAGCAGCCACCATAAGCCATCAAGTCTCCACTGAATCTTCCCTTTACCGCTGCTGTACCCACTTGTGCATCTCCACTGTTGCTAAAACCTCCTGGCTTGCTAAAGGCCATTCCTCTGTTGGAAAGGGTATTTCCAAAGCTTGCTTCTTCGGCATTACCTGTTTGGTTCTTCGCTTGCCAGTCACTGTTTCTCTGCCCCCTCATACCTCTATTCATAGTCACACCTCCTATCTTATCTTCATCTGCAGGACCACTTACATCTTTGCCTCTGGACCTTCTTGCATCTCTTCTGCGATAAAGGCCTCCAAAACCAAGCTGTTCCTCTCTGTCTGCTATGATACTTCGTCCATCTCCAAACACCGAGCCTCCATGACTGCTGCTCACCTGAAGGCTGCTTCTCTGACTGGTTGGTCTAGAACTTATCTTTGTGCCATTCAGCTTAATTCCCCTTCCTTCATAACCTTTAAATGGCCTAAAAAGCACACCCCGGTTTCCCTCTGACGTTATGACTTTCGTATCTCTGTCTTCTGGCAATGACCCATCTCCACTAAACGATACCGACTGTCCGTCCTCTTTTGTTGACAGAATGAATTTCTCTCCTGGGTGAACACGTGCATTTGCCTCAGTTAGATTCAGACTTCCTGCCTCTTCTTTTACATCACTATCTGGACTGAGACATACGTCTGAGTCATTTGGGCTGAGGTAATTTTCTGGGTCATTTGGACTCGGAAGTAGATCAGGACTTGCAATGTGGTCTTCCACATCTACTGGGCAAAACACCTGATCTGTAAGGTTTAGCATGACCTCGGTCTCATCTGGACTCACACATATTTTTGGGCTCAAGCAGCTGGGTGAATTTGTTTCACCAACTGACAAATGGACTTCTTTTGGACTTTGTAGCTCTTCGTAAGAGGAACAGCTCAAACCGACACCAGAATCTGTTAAACTTGACGCCTCTTCACCTGAAAGATCACCTGTCTCCTTCTTAGACTCGACTGGATCCAGCTTTACCTCGCTGGCATTGTTGACTGTTTTCATTTCATCCACTTCTGCCTTTAAACTATCTGTATGTTGGATATAACACTTTTGGTTTTCCTTGCTTTCTGGAGAAGAAATGCCGACACTGGTCCATGAATCTGCATCCTTCACAAGTTTGTTGTTGGACATATTTATTAAACTTTTATCTAAACTCAGGACAATCAAAGTATCTTCTGCTTCTTCCTTTCTGTCTACAAGCCCATCATCCACCTCAGTCATATCCTCAGTTGGGTTTAAACATATGTGTGGATCGTTTGGTGTGAGATCCGGTTCTGGCTCAGTGGAACTCTTCACTGAACACTTTTCTGGATTCAAGCATGCATCTGGCTTTGTTGGACTCATTGATTCCTCTTCTCTTGGACTCTGATGCTCTTCAGGGCTGGAGGAACTTAAAGCCACACCAGAATCAGTTAGGCTTAAAGACATTTCTGAGTTTGTAGTACTGAAATATATCTCC
Organism: Haplochromis burtoni; assembly: GCF_018398535.1. Lineage (NCBI taxonomy): Eukaryota > Metazoa > Chordata > Actinopteri > Cichliformes > Cichlidae > Haplochromis > Haplochromis burtoni. Next base: position 467,317 of record NW_024582674.1, read on the forward strand.
TGACTTTGCAGATTTATCAGCTCATTTTCTGATTTAAGATGGTTCATCTTCACTTCCTTGCAGTCGTGGAGTTCTTCTACTTTGTCTACTTCTTCCTTTACGTTCTCAGCACTTGTAGTTTTACTGTGAAGCTTGTTATTAATTTCTGAGATACTAGACAAAAAATGTTCATTGTCATGCACTGCAGGTTTGTCTTCTATGAGTTTCTTCAGTTCAGTTTTGGACAATCCCAAACTCTGATCAAGGATTAGAACATCTTCTGTGTCTACTGTTTCAGACCTTCCATTTGTTCCTGTATCGGTTTCTTTCATAAGGGCTACCTGAGCCTTACTTGATCTAAACACTGGAGGAGATCCTGGCTTGTGCACTGTACTGACATTTTCATCCATGTCCCTGACAGCTTCTGGTGGAGTCTCAGCCTCCCTGATGATGATCTTTGTTGGATCTTTTTCCTTTGTTTGGAAGGAGGCTTCAATTGGATCCATCTGAGTAAAGATGAAAGCTTCTCTCACTTTTACCTCAACAGCAACTGGTTTGCAGAGATGAAACGAGGTCTCATACATTACAAAATGTGTTTTTTGAATTACGTCTGGTCCTGCAGAAGGAGTGTTTTTGTTAGTTTCCATGTCTGTCCCTGTGTCAGTAGAGAGTGAACCAGCTTGTTTGGAAGTAAAGGTCTTGACCAAAGCTCGCACGTCTCGGCTAGTTTGAGCCCCAACATCACGATCTTTAGTAAGAACTTCCACAGGGCTCCTCTGTCTGTTGCCTGTCTCTGTAGATATGATGGACTTGCACACTTTTTTATAAAGCACTACTGTTCTCTGGTTTTCAGAGTTTTGGATGGTCTCCATCAGAGGCTTGGTCAGTGTTCTAGGTGAGTTATTTGGATGTTTGTTGTGGACAAAATCTGACTGGGCTGCAGTCGCTGTTTTCGGTGAAACTATTGGTGTTTGTTCAAGAGTGTGAACGCGGCCGCCATGAACACCGACGGTTCTGTTCACCGTCTTGTTGCTCCTGAATGTGGGTTTTCTGGTCTCAAGACAGGAAGATCTGACATCTGGCTTGGAGTTAAAGTCGACATGTGAAACTCTAAAAAGATAAAACAAGACAAAGGCAAGAGCAAAAAACTAAATTTTAATAACTGAAAGGGGACGTATTTATCTATTCCTCTATCATCATCTCATACCCCTGACGGTCCGCGCTGTCCAGCAGCTGCTTGTAGTCCTGTATCTCGGACCCCAGTTGGTTCTTGACGTCCAGCAGTGACTGCTGGTCTGCAGCCTGCTGTGCTGCAGCCTGGAGCACCGAGTCCAGGTCTCTGCACAAACCATCTGCTGACTCCTGTAGGACCACCAGCTGCTGGAGTAATGACTCCTTCTGCTCCCGACCAGAGGACTCCAACACCAAGACCTGGACAGACAGGAAGACTCATTCTAATCCTGTTTTTTATCTTGACTCTGATGGTTTTGGTTTTGTCTTTTAGTCCTGACTTTGAGAAAACTCTGGAGTTGTTTCTGGTCTGACCAGCTTTTGGCTTCAGCTGTTGATTGGCTCTTTGGGGGGAGGAGTTCATAAAACACGTGTTATTGTGAAGATTATCTTGCTAAACTAAAGCATCAACCCAATCTAGAAGACTGGAAAAAACTAAATGACATGTGGCTGAAGGAACCAGAGGAACTCATAGGTGGGCCTACAGGTTCCTGGTCGGAACATCGGAGTGCTGGTGTGTGGTTTGATCTTACCGCAGCCTGAAGTCGCGTCAGTTCTGCTGTCAGACAGCACACTTCTCTCCTCATTGCTTCTAGCTCGGCTCTGTCAGCGTCTGACCCCAATGAAGGGTCAAAGGTCACCTGTGAAATGCTCTGCATGGACAGCTGAACACAAAACACCTGTTAAAATGCTTTTGCATTATTATCCTTATTAATGTTTCCTTTATGTTAAAATACAGGTGTGCAGGTGTGCGTGTGCCTACCTGAGTCTTGCACCTGGGTTTGCTCTTGTTCTTGTCCAGGTGTCCAACACTCGTCTGTCTCAGGTGGTCCACCTGTTGGATCAGGTCTGAAGACTCAGTGATGTGCATCTCAGCACATCACTGATATCTGGGCCAGGAGAACCTGCATATCCTACACAGGTAGGCAGGAAAAGGGGTGTAGGTTTTTTTAAGCATCCAGGTGAGATTGTTTTACCTGCTGGTGTTGAGTCTGCAGATCCGCTTTCTCTTGCTTTTGCTCATTCAGCAGATTCTGAAGCTCAGGCAGACTGTGAACTTTCAGGACCTCCCCCAGCAGCCCGAGGTCACTAAGCTCCGCCTCCAGCTGAGTACACTGCTCACGCACCTTTTGGCACCTGCACACACAGCAAAGGATCATGGGACATGTCTTCATTTATCTGTTTAGTTGTTCAGCTATATTTGGCCACAGCCATGTTGTTGCGTGTAGGTGTGATCATCCTTGGACGACAGGGTGGAGCGTTAAGTTATCAGAACTACAGATTAAGCTAGCAGACAGCTAGCAGCTAGCAGCTACAGCACGGTGATGAAGCGAAGCTTTGACTGGTTTGAATGATGGAGGAGTCGCGTGATTTTGTAGTTGTCACGTTAAATTACAGAAGTGTGACAGTTACATAAACGTGTTGGGATGAAAACCTGCATTTTAAACTGAGCTCATTCTGCAGACTCTGTGATGGTTTTTATCCCATACAGGCCTCTGCACTCATACACTGACGTGCATTAGAGACCCATGAAGCAGGTATGACTACATCGCTGTTGTGGCTCTACCTTTCTTTGAGGTTGAAGACGGTGAGTTCTGCTTCGAGTAACTGAAGCTTTGCCTGAGCCTGGGCCGAGAGACATTCACTGATCTGTGAGAGACAGAGAGAGAGAGAGAAGCTTTATTCTGTGGTGGGAGGTGGTGCAAACGTCTGGGCGGAGAATCACAAATAAATGGTTGATTTCCTTAATGACTTCTCTGGTTTTTACAGGACATGCCAAAGTTCAGGTTTTTAGTCTGTCACATTTTGGACTCATCCAAACCCGTCTGACCATTAAACACAGGTACAGCATCCTGACACCACCTGAGAAACTTGTTTAACCTTTGATTGTAAGGTTAAAACTGATTAACTGGGGCACGATCTGATATCGTCGTGTTGGTGTTGTTCCCAGATCATCATACTAAATGTTGCTCCAGGATCAACATTGCAAGTGACCAATCAGAATGTTGTGACGTCATACTTTTGCGACTTCGGGAAAAACCGCCGTAAAACAAAAAACTGTACTTAAGCTGCGAGAAACCGCCTCTGTCCGCCGATCAACGGACCCTGACCCTAACCCTTTAATAAACGGTAAGCAGAATTGATATTGTCCTTGCAACATTGGAATTTCATAAATGACACGAATGGCTTGGTGCGCAAAAGAATAACGCACAAGCAATGTGATTGGTCACTTGCAATGTTGAACCTGGAACAACATTTTCATGATGATCTGGGAACAACACCAACACGAGGATATCAGATCATCCTTTACTGGGAGCCCTCTGGCACTGACTCACTTCTGGAGCCTCTAGTGGACATTAGAGGAACTGCAGGCTTTGGTAGTTCCAGTGTTTGGCTTCATTTTCCAGCCTGCAGGTTGATGCCTGGATCAGATTGTTTGGCTTTGACTTGGAACAGAACTGGTAAATGTTTTGATCTCTGGGCTCGACTGAGGACTTCATCATTAAATTATCTCAGAACTGCAGAGACTCTAAAGCTGCGACAAGCTGCAACAAGAATACATTTGACATCAGGTTTGTTTCCAGCTTCGCTGTCTGCACATGTTCTTTCCTTTACTTTATGACTCCTCTGACATATCACATCTGTTAACAGCAGAACACCTCAGAGTCCTTCAGATTTATCTCTGGTTTTAATCACAGGAAATCCAAGTTGATAAGAAAGGAAGGACAGAGCATGTAAGAAAGAAAAAGTGAAGGACGGAAAGAAATGGACAACAAAGATGCTGAACTGTGACAATGCAAGACCATGCCCATCCTTTATTTACAGTCTACCTGGCCCTGCAGCAGGGAGGCGGTCCTCAGGTGTCCGTCCAGCCACCTCAACTCTCGGGGACACTTTCTGTCCAGCTCCTCCTCGATCTGATGCTCCAGCCTCTGATTGGCTGCCTCGAGATGCTTGACCTGCACAAACAAACAAACAAACAAACAAACATTCTCTGTCATTCTGTTGTACGAGTGAATCATGAGTGAATCACCGTGTTCTCTGCGTACATTCAAACAGCTCTGGGAAACATTATTTTTCAGATCTTAGTTTTAAACGTGACATCATGAAACACAATCTTTGGTTCATGATTATTCCATTTAATTTTGATTTATTGTGGTCTTAAAATTTCAAATCAATAATTAATCAGCCGTGAGAGGACCATTTGTCCTCCTGCCACAGAACTTTATAGATCAATCTTTAAGCAGTGCAAACGTCTATAAAGAAATCGGATGTTTTTTTGTCCTCCAAGTCTTTCAGATCCTTTTAACTGTTGCTCATTAATCTCAGTTGGATCAATGAAGCATGCTGCCTCCATCCTACCTGCTGCAGGTATGAAGCCAGCCTCCTGTTCAGCTGCTGCAGGGCGGCTCTCTCTCTGGATAAACAGGAGCTCCCGCCGCTGCCCGGAGCTGCCGTGCTGGGACACACCGACCCGCCGGCTCTGCTGCCACGGAGAACCAGCCAAGAAATCATCTCAATTCAGTTTCATCAGCTTTTTCAAAGCTTCCTTTGACAAACTCTGTCGTGTTCTGGAGTTCTGGGTGTCTGAGGCAGGCGGTCTGTCTCAAGTGTGTCAGGAGCAGATGGAGCTCAGGTTTAATCTGCTCTGAATATCAATATTCAGAAACAGGTCTGAGCAGGATGGCAGCCCTGCCCAGCACGCTGCATCCAGCAGCCGTCGGGTTTACACTTGTTCTGCAGATGGTGTGGCTCACACACTCCTGTAACCTGAGAGCCAAACCTTCATTTACAACCTGGAAAATCAAATCCATCAAAACTCAACAAGATCCTGCAACAGAGAGACTGTTAGAGAGCGTTTACTCAGCCTGGACACATCGCAGCAGCCTGACTCTCCTTACAAACCTTTAAAGGTCAAAAGAAAAGCAGCCTGAAAATGCTAACTGCTAACTGGTTCTCATACTGTGATTTTCTGCTCTGAGCAGTTAAAGCACTTTATACAACATGCCTCTTTCCTGCGTTCAGATTCAGAATCAGAAAGACTTTATTTATCCCCAAGCGGCAATTAAGATACAACAGAGCAGCATGATGTTAAAGATAAGGACAGGGCACAAACAGGCAATAAGAGTGAGATAATAAATACACAGAATATACACAGTTTTAAAATTAAAGTGACTGAAAGGTGAATAAATAACTGTAAGTGAGTAAAGTGTTGGTAGTATAAGAAGAGTGTAGTTTCTGTTTCTGGTGGGGGAAATGTTCTTATCGGCTGGAGTTAAAAAGCAGAGCTGCTTTGGGGACAAAGGTGGCGCTCCTCCTCCTCTCAGTCCTGCAGGAAATGCAGCGGAGGCGTCGCCCAGAGGGGAGC
>NW_024582674.1:483154-485643 GCF_018398535.1 Haplochromis burtoni
TATATATATATATAGTTGCACATAGAACTGATTTTAGTTTAAAGATCAGGTCAGACGGTACTGGCGACCGGAACGCTGTTTGTTCCGTTTATTTCTACACTTTGTTTGTTTTACCTGTTCGTATTTATCTCATTATTGGCGCTTCACCGTCAAACCAGCAGGGGTCCCTGGAGGACTCATCATTTCTTATTAAATAACACGAAGCAGGAGCCTCAGCCAATCAGCGTCAGCCTGTCGAGCGCCTGCGCAGCGAAGCAGTTGGTGTTTTGTTGACATGTCTGCCGCTGGTCTTTAATGATTGCTCCTGCGGGTTCTGCTGTCAGAGAGCGTACTCCTTTCACGACCCCACCTGATGGAAAACCCCAGAGACCTGGTGAGTCCCGGGGCTCCCCCGAGCCGCCCGGAAGCGGGTCTTCCTTCATTTTTAATGCTTGCTTTAGGGACAGCTTAAAAGCGACCGCGGACTGAGTGTTAAAGCAAAACTCCATTGAGAAATCGTTAAATTTAAGATATTTTCGTTCATTGACAGAAACACATGTTCAAACGTAAGATAAATTTCATCAGTTGGTAACAAGGTCAACTCAGAGTTTAATTCTGTATCTATATAAAGACTGGAGTAGTTATGTAACCGGCCAAAACGTAGATTTATATTCACTTTACCTGTTATGGCCAAAATCTCGTGTCAGATCTCCTTTGAAAGTCCTTCGGTATTAGTTTTGCTGCTTGTTTCCAAAGACAGACATTGGACTGGATGTTGTCTATAAAAGTTTCACAAACCTGACAACATGTTTTTTAATTCGGCATGCATGTATTCCGGTAAACACGTTTTAATTAAATAAAAAGTAAACGTGTTTATCGTTTTGCTTTTTCCCGCTACATACTCGTACATTCAGAGCGCGGAGCGTCACCGTGGATCAGCACCGAAAAACGGCTTTTCCAGGAGCAGACTGCAGTGCTGCACAAATTTAATGCCGCCGAATTTAATGCTGGCAGCGGCAGAGGGGGCGGGGGGTGCACAGGTTTAACCCCGCTGTCGGGGCTCAGAGTGAGCGGAAGTGAGGGGAATCCTGGAGGTGACCCGGTGTTGTGGCTTCTGTCTTTGTGCTGTCAGTCAGCCTCTCTGTGCTGCAGCGCTGCAGGAGCTCCAAACCCACTGCTGCGACGTGATGATGGGTAGAGGTCAGAGGATGGACCAGAGAAGGAATATTCATGACCTTCACAGATCTTTGTTGTTACAACCTGAGAACATTTAATAAAATATTTGTGGTTACGATTGTGTTTCTGTGGATTAAATACAGTTTTAATGGGGTCAATGGCTTTTTGGGGTCTTTGTGACTTTAGACTGTCTTCCGTCCTCAGGTGGAGCGTCAGTCCCGGAAGCGGCGGGACTCGTTCGGAATGCTGGACGGTCTGGATGAGGACCGGAGCAGCTGCAGCACCGAGTCCAGCGGGGGGAGCGGCGCCTCTAGTCCCGAGGACAGCGAGGACGAAGAGTTAGGAGGAGGGGTCACTCAGCTAAACCCCTCCTCTTCACTGACGCTCATCAAGACCAACGGTCAGGTGTACACGTACCCCGACGGGAAGGCCGGCATGGGTCAGTTCACGTCTAGAATCAGGACCTGGTTTTCTGAGTCGGTCGATCTGCGTCCTCAGTTGCTCTCTCTCTGCTCTCCTCAGCGACCTGTGAGATGTGCGGCATGGTCGGCGTCAGAGACGCCTTCTACAGCAAAACCAAACGTTTCTGCAGCGTCTCGTGCTCCAGGAGCTACTCATCCAACTCCAAGAAGGCCAGCATCCTCGCCAGGCTGCAGGTAACGGGGGTGTAGGAACACTTTGCCTTGAACTTTTCTGATGTTAGGTGTGACGGGCTCCGTGTGTCTGTGTTTGTCAGGGAAAGCCTCCTACCAAGAAAGCCAAGGTTCTGCAGAAGCAGCCTCTGATGACCAAACTCGCCGCCTACGCTCAGCAGCAGGCCAACCAGCAGGGCGGGGTCAAGAAGAGCGGTGAGTTCAGCAGCGCCGACACGTCCACGCTGGGACTGAAATCGACTTTCTCATCGGTTACATGTTAAACACAAACACGGTCAGATTGTAGGTGTGGCTCATCTTCTAGTCCCTCCCCCTTTAAAATAACTTTCTTTTGATTGGCTGCAAAGTATTTGAAGAGCAGGTGGGTGGGGCTTCTGTCTGCTCCATGTGACATCATACTGATCCGTGATGAGAAAAAACTGTTTCAACATGAGGGTTCGGCGTGTCTGACGGGGCACGAGTGCACACGAGCTCGTGTTTAACACGTACGGCAGGAAATGAGAACGAAGCGGTCGCTCTTCTCAAAGAGTAATAAATACGAGCTGATTTTTAAATCGTACATCGGATGAACTCTGCTCTGCATCAGTTCTCAGAGGAGTTGAATCTTTCCTGCCGTTGTGCCACTGAGCACTTCTTGATGAACGTGTCAGGTTTCTCTTTGCACATCACGCCTTCTGTTTT
>NW_024582674.1:487130-521616 GCF_018398535.1 Haplochromis burtoni
GTGTGTGTGTGTGCGTGCACGTGCAGGTTTTAAGGCTTTGCTGAGATACGAGGGCTTCGACTGCGACTCTACACGAGACTTCTGGTTGAATCTGTGCGTGCCAGACATCCACCCGGTGGGCTGGTGTGCTGCTGGAGGGAAACCTCTGGTCCCCCCTCAGTGTAAGGGTCACTTCCTGTCTGCAGCTTTGTCCTCAGACCTCAGATCAGTTTCACAGTCCTGAGTAATCAGGTTCACAGGAACAAATAGACTTCTTTTTAGGCTGTAAACTTATATCTGTGTGTGTGTTCTCAGCCATCCTGCACCGCTTCTCCAACTGGAAAACGTTCCTGATCAAGAGACTCACGGGCTCCAAAACTCTGCCGCCAGACTTCGCCTCCAAGGTGACGTAGAAAACGCACGTAATCCATTTTTTAAATAACCTTCGTCCTGAAACTGAGTTTGAACTCAGGTGTCTGTTCAGGTGCAGGAGAGCATGCAGTTCCCCTTCAAGAAACAGATGAGGGTGGAGGTGGTGGATAAGACTCACCTGTGCCGGACTCGAGTGGCTCTGGTGGAACAGGTGAGTCACAGTAAACTAAGCATCTCTGGGCGGCAGATCAAATGTCTCTTTGCCAGAGTCGTTGTTTATGAGTATTTGTGTATTTTAAATAACTTTTTATGTCAAATTACCTGGAAACACTCAAAGCTGCAGGACCAGAGGCTCAGCAGCGCATTTTAATCGTACATTTGTGTAGTTTCTCAAAACAAATAACATCTACAGGAATAAATCAGTAGACCAGTGACGGAGCCCTGAGGTGCTCCACCCACCGCCTCTGATACAGCTGTTGATCTATCCATCCGTTCTCTTCTGCTTATCCAGTTTATTAGTATTATTTGCGTGAATGTTATCCTGACGTTTGCGTCGTCGCAGGTGATCGGCGGTCGTCTCCGGCTCGTGTACGAGGAGTGCGACGATGGGACCGACGACTTCTGGTGTCACATGTACAGCCCTCTGATCCACAGCATCGGATGGTCTCGATCCATTGGACACCGCTTCAAACGATCCGGTGGGTCAGGTGATTCGATCCCAGGCCACCAGACTCCATGTAGAAAACAGTGAATTTAAGCCAGCGTGTAACATGAGGATGAAGAACGTGTACTGTGTGATTGTTCCCAGATGTGTCGAAGAAATTGGACGGTCAGATGGACGCACCTGGACAGCTGTTTGCCAAAGTGAGCTTCACCCGACGTCGTCTCTGGCTTTGCTACATCCACTGACACCTGAGTTACCTGTAATCTAGTCCCACCTGTGGAGTTTGGCTCCTCATGGACATGGGGCGATCGTGGCTCAAGAGTTGGGAGTTCGCCTTGTAATCGGAAGGTTGCCGGTTCGAGCCCCGGCTCGGACAGTCTCGGTCGTTGTGTCCTTGGGCAAGACACTTCACCCGTTGCCTACTGGTGGTGGTCAGAGGGCCCGGTGGCGCCAGTGTCCGGCAGCCTCGCCTCTGTCAGTGCGCCCCAGGGTGGCTGTGGCTACAATGTAGCTGCCATCACCAGTGTGTGAATGGGTGGATGACTGGATATGTAAAGCGCTTTGGGGTCCTTAGGGACTAGTAAAGCGCTATATAAATACAGGCCATTTACCATAAAATCAATTTATATCAATTTTGCATTTATGCAGGCTTTAATTTTAACATGTTTCTAATTATAAGGCAGAAGGTCTTTTATTTCATTCAAAATATTTCCTGAAGGGTTTTCGTCCACTGTTGGCGATTCTATGGGTCACGCCCACTCAGCATATTTCCTACAGTGCTAACTGTGTGACACAGTGATGTTTCACTAACAGTCATGGTTATCTAAGTAATATGATGTTACTGATGTATTCAATTCAGTTTTATTTATTTAGCACCAAATAAGAACAACAGTCGCCTGCAGCTGCTCAATAACACAGAGAGAAGAGGAAAAACCACAATAAGATAACGTCACATGAGCGAGCGCTTTGGCGACAGTGGGAAGGAAAAACTGCCTTTTAAAGGGAAGGAGGAACCAGGCTTGGGGGGTTGTCCGTCTGCGGTGACCTTGGGTTGAGGGGAGGGCGACGGGACAAAGACGCTGTGGAGGAGAACCAGAGATGAACGATTGTCCTGCAGCTTGGAGGAACAGGAATGAGATTTATCCTGTTTTTCCTGAAGGTGAAGGAAGTGGATCAGAGCGGCCGCTGGTTCGAAGATGGGATGAAGCTGGAGGCCATTGACCCTCTGAATCTGTCTGCAATCTGCGTGGCCACAGTGAGGAAGGTAATAGCGAGCGCTCACTCTGAAACCGGCTGCTCCGCCCTCCGGCTCCATCTAACCTGTCGCCTCCTCCTCAGGTCCTGGCAGACGGGTACCTGATGATCGGCATAGACGGCTCGGAGGCGGCCGATGGCTCGGACTGGTTCTGCTATCACTCCACGTCTCCCTCCATCTTCCCCGCTGGCTTCTGTGAGATTAACAACATCGAGCTGACGCCGCCTAGAGGTAGGAGTGCCTTTGAAAGGCAGCGGCACGCAGCTGTGGGAGAAACAGCTTTAACCTGCAGCTGTCGTTAACGCTGCCCCAGCCTCATTTCCAGCCTCGTCCCTGCACACAGATCCCTCCAGATTCTCCATTTTAATGATACGATGTTGTGAAGGGTGGAGTGCCCACTCCGGGTCAGGGACGAGACCCTGAAACTCCTCCCAAGTGCAGGAGTTTAAGTGTCTCGGGGTCTTGTTCACGAGTGATGGGAGCCGGAGATCGACGGGCAGACTGGTGCCGCAGCATAGTGAGGAATAAAGTTCCTCACTATGAGCATTATTCTGAAGATATTTGCAGAACCGTGTTTTTTTTGGTCGTATTTATGTCTCAGGAAACATTTGAAAACGTGTTTTGTTCTTTGGGGAGTTCACTCCATTCTCAAAGCGTCGCAGCTTTCACGGACCTGTGGTCGTGTTGTTGAAACTGCCCTGTAGTGTGCACTGTGATCAAACTGATCCTGTCTTTGTGTGTCCAGGTTACTCCAGTCTGCCCTTCAGATGGTTTGAATATCTGAAGGAGAGCAAGTCTGTGGCTGCACCGGTGAACCTGTTCAACAGGGTGAGGCTCAAACGGGCTGAAGTCAGCAGTGATTCATCAGCATGATGACTTAATGCAGTCTGAGCAGCTCTGGGAGTAGATGTAGAAACATAGAGCAGGCATGTTGAACTAAAATTATTAGAAAGACTCCCAGGACGATGTCACGGCTCAGTCCAGAGCGCATGAAGTGTTTTTTGGCTCAGTGGTTAGAGGCGGAGCTTCATCGTCTACACTCACTTACAGCAGACCATCGTCATCGTAGAGGTGACTCTAGTTAAATATATGGAAGGTAAATTAACCAAAGATATCATTAAAGAAAGAATTGGAGGTCCAGCAACAGAACACGCACCAGGTTGGTGTCTGATGCGTTTATTGTTGTTTGAATGAAAACAAATCTGTCCCAAAAACGCCGTCTGCAGCAGGTCTGACACTGATGTGAGCTGATTAGAGGTTTGTGTCCGCTCAGCTTCTCACTGCACACAGACTGTCATCTGTAACTTTAACTCACAGCAACCAGACGTTTCCATGTTGCTGATGCACAGAATTATAAACAGTTTGAATAAAGAGCAGTTTGGTAATTTTTCTGCATGAAGACTTTGCATATCTAACGTTTATATTTCTGAGTATTTTAGGACTGCAGGGTTTGTTTGTGTGGAGGGAACCGAGTGAAAGTTTCAATTTTGCCGTTTTAGTTTTTTTTTTTTCTTGGCAAATGAACCGAAACGGCGACTAGAAACAAAGAAACGCCCACATGTTAACGACCGCGTCATGTCCGTGTCCTCCATCAGGACGTCCCCAACCACGGGTTCCGCCCCGGTATGAAGCTGGAGGCCGTCGACCTCATGGAGCCGCGGCTCGTCTGCGTCGCCACCGTCACGCGCATCGTCCACCGGTTGCTACGGATACACTTCGACGGCTGGGAGGACGAGTACGACCAGTGGGTGGACTGCGAGTCGCCCGACCTGTACCCGGTGGGCTGGTGTCAGCTGACCGGCTACCAGCTGCAGCCTCCGGCTGTTAACGCAGGTAAGTCCCACCTGATCTGTAGTTTCCGTGGTGACAAGGACGGGTAAACTGGTGTGTTTTTTTGTTTTTTTTTTGTTTCAGGCTCCAGAGACCTGCAGTCAGCAGCATCCAGACAGAGGAAGAAGTCTCAGCAGTACAAAGGACAAAAGAAAAGTGAGGCGGCGTCTCTTTAAATCGCTGAGTAACAAACGTGCCGCGGCGCAGCCTTCAGGACGCTGCGTGTTAAACTGCTGCTTAGTAATAACGATGCTCCGCCTCCCTGTAGCGTTCTTACATTAGAGGCGTTCTTCAGTCACACCCACAGAGACCAACATTTACATCGTTACATTCTCCTAACGATGTCAGTAACAGGAAACACTGAGCAGCTGCAGCCACAGACCCAAACTATCATAGACCAACAAAAACAAAACGTGTGCTGATGTGACTTAAAAAAAGATGAAACAGACCAAAAACCAGTTTTCATTTCAGTCACGACAGAAAGAGGAGAAACGGTGAAAGGGCGGAGCAGGAGGAGCTGCATGAGCACGTGATTGTTGTACTGTCTCTTTAACAAAACCTGTTTGGTCTCCCAGAGAGGAAGCTGCCCATCGCTAAGCGACCCGTCAGCCTCTCCGGCACCATGGTAACAGGCGTCCCCAGGAGCCTATCGGGAGACGAGAACGAGACTCCGCCCGATTACCCGTCACCCCCTCCTCCGGCCTCCGCGGCCCAGCCGCCCTCTGCCGACCTGGAGAGCAGCCCCCGCACTGAGGGGGGGGCAGGTATGCACTCGTGCAGCCTTCTTTCATTTCTGTGGTTTTTACAAATCTGGGCGTCATGAAAACTCATAAAAACACAGATGAGCAGCGCGGTGTGTGTGACGCATTCGCCGCGTCGTCAAACATCCCAAACTAAACACGAAGCCTCAGCCAGCGGCAGCAACGAGCCGTGTGTCACTGCAGTCGGCCACGTGGGTGCGGAGCACGCTCGTCTTTACAGCGTGGCTTCGGTTCATTGAGGTTTGCATGCACGTGTTGAGGAAGATGTTGTTTTGGTGCATCCTCGCAGTCTGACGTCCACTTTAGGCAAAAAGCTGTTTTCTCTCGTTTGCCGCGTCGCCTCCGTGATGCTCTCTAATGTGGTGATGGCCTCAGTGCTGCATCGTCTGTGTTTCTGCAGGAGTCAGAGAGGAGAATGCCAGAGCGCCCGAGTTATCTTCTCACAGGACTGAAGCAGAAACACACAGATCCTCCGCAGACTTCCTCAGCAGCCGGGACCAGCAGTAGGCCGCCTCCATCCTGCTTCCCCTCCCACAAACATGTGAAATCGTCTACTGGTGACCTCCAACATTGGACCACTCCTCCTAACCTTTCATTTAAAGAACTCTGTGTTCTTTAGCTGTGTTTGGTGAACTGCCATCTGAAAATTGAACCCTGCTAGAGAAGAAGACGCCGCAGGACAGTTAAAACAACAAACAGCTTTTATATGACAATTTTTCCAACGCCCAGATCTCCACTGTTTGTAGTTGTTCGTGTTCTAACGTTAAAACTGTTGATGTAGTCATAAAAACACTGTTTCAGTGTGAGCGGCTGGAGTAACGAGGATGCCAAGGAAGAAAGATCACTTCTTGAAGCTCCGCCCACAGGTTTGCAGCATTTATTTTTATGGTAAAACGGAGCATCGGTCACGATAGACGCTGAAGCAGATCAGAAAATCCACCGAGCTGCTGGAAGGATCAGCCAAACGTGACGTTTTCTTAAAGCTTTCTTTGTTTTGATGATTTTAAAATGTGTTTGAGTTTCATCGAGACGGCTAAACGTCCAATCACAGCCGCAGCTTCACAGGATCCTTGGGGTTATTTCAGCCTGTGCTGAATCCACACGGCCCAGGTAAAGACTGCAGAGTTAGACAAGCCAGCGTGGCGTTAATGGAAGATGTAGCGGTCTGCAGTAACGCTCGGTCCTGGATTCATTACTGCTCTGTTTATTTCCATCACCATGTTTTTATGGTGTTACATTAGCTTTGCATGATTCAGAGTTCATAATAACTCTTCTTTATCTTATGCACCATCTCAGTTCCTCCTCTCTCTGATACAAGCTGTTTTAGCCCCACCCCCTTTTGACACGACGTTCTTTGATTGGCTGCCCCTCTGTGTGACATCACACAGATCCAAACGTAGAAAAAAACTGAGTTTACAGCCTTGGCCAAAGGCACTGTTGACCACACTGATGTCTTCATCAGAAGTACTTCAGCAGCTAAAAACCTACAAAAGTACATCGTCGTTACGCAGTATGGATACCTCAGAAAAGTATAAACAAAATTAAGATTTTTGGGTTAAGAAAATATATTTAAATTGTAAAATGAGTATATTTGATTTATTTTAAAATCTATATGTAATAGAAGACGATCATGGTACTTGAATTGATCAAATCGAGCGTGGAGGGACGCTCTGAGTGAGGGGGACGGCCTGAAGTAGCTTTTAAGCTAACAGATGTCTAAAAATGTCCAAATGTTCCTTTATCTGTGTTTTTTACTCTGCAGGCAGTGAAGTGTACGTTGACAAGGATATAAGTCCAAAATAAGCTGAAAGCATATTTGTGGAGCTGCACAAACACACAGATGTTAAAGAGCTGAAGCTACAAACGTAACATCTGCTCAAACACAACAACTTTACGTATTTTCTAAACTTTGGAAACAATAATGGGAAAAACTCATATTAATGTAATCCTGACTTGTATGCGAGTATGCTACATTACTAGTTACTTATTTTACCTTTCAGTGTTAAACTTTTGCTCTTTAATGTTACACTCTTTCCCACAGAAAGTTTTTTATGTTTTTATATTGTTTAATTTATTTTTTTTAATGCGTCACAAATTTGCCGTCTCATAGTTTTGACTTTATCTGTCGACGTGTTCGATTTCTCTGTTCCTGCTTTTGTCTGTTTTAACCCTGATCACACAAACTTGATTCTCGTCAGTTTTAATTTCTCTTGTAAGTAAATCTTTGTCAAATTGAGCTTCAGTACCAGCGAAGAACCGACTGATGGTTTTTAATCAGCTTCTTTAAGAGAGGCATGAATATTTTTGCATTTTGAAGTTTCTCACTTTCAAAGCTTTTGATTTAAAAATAATTTGTAAAATATTTTCTTAGTTTAGTTTTTTGTCATGACATGCTTCAGCTCCTCAGTGTATTGGATTTCATAATATTATGATATATTAAAAGTGTAACTCTCCCGGCGTTACCCCAGTAAGACAAAACCAGTTACTCATTATTAGCTCATAACATAAACTCAGACTTTAGTTTCTTAATTTTGCCTTAATATGTAATAATTTCACGTCATAGACACAGTTTTAACGTACTGCATTTAAAAAACTAAAAATGAAACCGTTTACTTTGATACATTTTTTAAAAAGTGTCTACATTTATATTTGTGTTGTTTTGTGTGAGCTGTTTGATGTGTGTTGCAGTCGTCTCACAGATCCGTCGTTGAGACTCGAGTCTTACGCTGAGCTGTGAGCGTCTGCGCACTGAACCCGTTTCTAAACTCGCACTGCTGTCCGTGTGCTCGTGTTCGTTTATATGTGTGAATCTAGTATCGCAGTTCTACGTGTATGATGGTGCTGTCTGTAGGTGACGCCTTTGATAATGTTTTTATGGATTGATTTTGACAAACTGAGTCTGGTGAACAAGTTGTGTTTGTACTAGGTTTTGTATTCAGAGGTGAAAGTGAAGTGGGTCGCCGGTCTTCCACGCCAGTTTGTGATATTGTCATGTGTGATTATCCCAGTGGGAGGAGAAGTTGTGGTTTATTATTGTGGAAACTGTGGGATTTGAAGCCGTTTCTTAGACTGAGAATTGGGACCTAAAGATGATTTGAGCGTTTGGAGGCTGATGCTGACAGTGGTTGCTTTTTAAAGATGTTTGTTATCTCAGGAAGATCAGCTGGAATCTGAACTGGGTGTGTGGCTATTATAGGAATTAATTTGGTCTTTCTATGGGTATAAATTAGTGCTGAACTCAAACCTGATTGGCTGCAAAAATTCAGAAATGAATCAATAGAGTCTGCGTGAAATAAGCACCAAACTGAAGGTCAGGTGCAGGGCTACACAATTTGGTTTCAGGGTCAGAGCCGACGGGTCAAACGTCTCAACCAGTGTCAAAGTGGCTTCAGCACTGCAATAGACTGACTTGAGTATTTTACAGTCTGTCTTAAGACAATGGGTGAAAAATAGAAGCGTGTCTGCTCTGCAGTCGGGTGTAAAATCTTTCACCCAGTCTAAGATCGGTTCAGATAATAATCTGGAGTCAGGTGATTGACGGGGTCTCAGTCATACCGGCCTAGAGACCAGTCAGTAACCCCTTTGACCTTCAGTCGCTAGAGGAAAATGTGTCCCGCCTGGATGGTTGGATGAGTGCTTAAGGGTGACACTGTGTGGCTGCTTTGGTCACTAACCACAGTCGCCCGTGGATGGATACGAGTGGAAGTCCTCCAAACCAAGAGGGAAACGGAGCAGCTGCATGATTGGATTGGCTGTAAAGTCTGAGACTCGAACCCACACTGGAGCATGTGGATGTCTGTGGCTGCACAATTTTGACTTGAATTTTAAATCACACAAATTGGGAGACCAATATTTGTTTTTCAAATGTAAGACAGGCAGCAGGACTGGATCTGCGCACAACCCTGGAAAATAATCGTCCTTGTGCTGTCACTTTATGAATTTGTGTTCCAAGTATATATAAATTTGAGCAGATTTCTAAAAGAGAGGATTAGATTACAACTCGGGGGGGCATCATTTATTTATAATTTAAAGTTCTGCGGTTAAAACTGTGCAATCTGAACCAAAATATCAGTTCATCGTCCAAAACTGAATTTAATCAAAGTTGTTTGTAGTTAACGAGCTTATGCTTTGAGATGACGTGTTTACGAAGGTGGGACCAGGGCGTGTTTGGCCTTCTGACTCCGTGTGCTAACAGGCCAGCGTAATTAGACAGCATCTGATCTGATCCAGGGTCGGGATTATTAGCATTTCTGAAAAAAGAAAAAACTGAAAATGTAATTCCCAAGAATATTCTTAGTCCCATTTTCCTGAGATTACAGGCTCATAATCAGCAACCACAGCAGTGCTCAGGTTTAGTGCCTGCACTTATCTACGTTTGTTTCCCTGAAGTACAAACTAATGTGAAATTATAGAGATCAGCCTCGTGTTTTTCTTGTTGCAGATTTATTTAAATGTGAACTAAAAAAGAAGAAATCCCGAATATTTTTTTGTGTGTTCAAACTGATGAAAACAGGTTTGTCCCAAACTTCTGTCCATGTTGTCCACATGTTCGTGCCGTGAACATGACTTTTACTGAGCTCTTATTAAAACATACAAATGTTTAAAAGTATATCTAGATGGATATAAATATCTAAATATATATATATATATATGTACTTTAACTGTCTTTGAGAACAGAAGTGTAGTTACAACCTGATGTTATATTTCATGAAGCTTTTTTCTAATACATTGTGCAATTTTTGACAGCATGATTGTGAAGAAATGATGACATGTAGGTGTAAAAGAAATGACTGACTTTACATTTTTATGCACATACTACATGATTATCGCAAAAGGAGTTAGAGAGAGAGTGTGTTTTTTTGTGTGTTTGTGTGTGCGTGTTTGTGTGTGTGTGTGTGTGTGTGCGTGTGTGTGTGTGTGTGTGTGCGTGTGTTGCGTGTGTGTGTGCGAGTGTGAGTGTGTGGTTGCGTGCGTGTGCGTGCGTTTGTGTGTGCGTAGCCGTGTATGTATGTGTGTGCCGTGTGTTTGTGTGTGTAAAAATGTGTGTGCTGTGTGTTTGTGTGGTCGTGTGTGTCGTGGGTTTGTGTGTGTGCGTGTGCTCTATAGTAGTGTGCGTGTGTAGTGTGTGTGTGTGTGTGTTGTGTGGTGTGTGCGTGTGTGTGTGTGTGTGTGTGTGTGTGTGTGTGTGATGTGTGTGTGTGTGTGTGTGTGTGTGTGTGTGTTTGGTTCAGACACAAAATTCCAAGACTGAATTGTGAAAGGTACAAAACTTGAGATCTACTAGCGTCAGAGGTTTGTATGACATTAGAACAAACATCCCTCCGTTATCCTCCACGTACCTGGTTAGAGTGAGGTGGCAGCAGGTTACGATGGTAATCCAGATCTTTTACCCAGCAACATTTTCCAGTTTCTCCTGGAGGATCTTGAGGCTTTCCCCAAACCACATGAGATGTATTCTCTCCAATAGGTACTGGTTCTTCTCCTGCTTGTCCTTCTAGATGGGTTGAGAAACCTCCAGAGGCAGACAGGAGCCATCTTCACCTGATGCCAGAACCAACTCGGCTGTCTTCCTTCTTCTCCGACCTCGGCCAACCTTCAAAGGAGGCTAATTTCATCCACTTGTATTTGCAACTTCAGTCGTGCCAATACCCAGATCTCCGGACTACAGGTGAGAATGGACATGGACTGGCAGGTGGAAACTTTTCACTACGAAAGTTCAGCATGCAGCTGCAGACTACCATTGTTTCAGGCCAGTTCATGGCACAAAGTCAAGCATGTCTTCATGGTTGTTGGACATCACCGAGTTTGCCTTTTCTCTTCAGTCCGGTTTGTGACATCCATGGACGTGAAGCAGGAACCTCAGAACGGCAGTGATCTCCAGAATTCCCCACTTGGCAGCCGAGTGTACAATGATCACAACGACAGTCGAGACCTCAAACTCTGAGGTCTTTGAACTCATAATATTAAAATTTAGGTTTGGATCAACTCCGGACTGTAATGGTTAAAGTTTGTGAGGTTTTGGAGGGAAAATGTGGCACAAATTTGTGAGTCACTTTCACGTCATAAGCCCATTACCATTCGGCTGAATAACCCGAGTTGTGTTGTGCGGAGCGTGGTCTGCGGTCCTGCTGCCGGGGAGGCGGACGCACCTGAGCAGCATCTGCAATCACGCCTCGTCAGCTTATGATCTGAACTCGGACCTGACTGATTGTTGTCGTTGTTGTCGGAGAGTGAGCTGTGAGCTGAAAAGCTGCAGCCGTGACCGTTATTACAGCCACCGTAATAATGCAGATGCTGAAAAGCATGAAGGGGTGGTCGGGTTGTGGATCCTTCACACGTGTGTTGAAGGTTTTTTGGCCCAAATCGGGACTTTGATATTGGATCTTGGTGAACTGTTGACCCTTTGATTGGCAGTTTACACCTTAAATCTGTAAAAGCACTGGACTGGAGTGCATACTTGGAGAGGAAGATGTCAACATCAGCAAATCCACATAATTAACTGAGCTGGAAGCGTCACAGGTCTGTAAAAAGGAACAAGTGTCAGCTCATCAGCCGGCACTCTGGATCTGAGTTTCAGCCTGATGGGTTTCCCTCCTGGGTCTGGCCCGTTGGACTGTACTCAGCAGTTTGGAGGTCCGACAGTTTATCTGATGTCGGGTCAGCTGCTGAGGAGGGTAGGATTCAGCTGATGGGTCTGTTTGAGTTCTCTCATTCATCATCAGCATCGCATTACTCATGCTCAGCCATGAACGTGTGGGTTTATGCCTCCGCCCTCTGAAGTCGAGTAGAGCTCATTCTTGGTGTTTTGGCTACCAGCTGTTTGGTGTTGATGACTCAAGCTAATCAGATTCCACTTTACTTATACAGTATGTCAGCACAGACCACAGTTTTTGTTTTTTAATTTTCCCTTGTAATAACTCAAACCAGTATCAAACTGCTGCTGAAAATAGTCCCCAACAGAAATACTATGTCCTTTTGCTTTCACAGTCACAGAGGTTTTTGGTACACCCCTGCATACCTCTTTGCAACCCAACAAAACCAAGCAACCTGCAGTAACCACTCTCCAGGCGGTTGGGGAATCCCCAGCTGGTTTTAGGCCTGTGTTAATGGATCTAAGTCAGATCCATCATTTGAAAAATGATGAAGAACTCTAAATAAAAGCTAGAGAAACACCAGAATGAGTTTGAGGTTCACAGCTACAGACAGGGTATCTGATAGATGCACAGCTAACTCAATGCCAGCTGGCCACTTATGAACAGACGAGTGCAGGGCTGGACTGCCAATCCGGTGTGCCGTTGGCGTCTTACACTCATGAGGATCTGGCAGCAGTGACGATGCCCATCAGCCGCCATCGCTGCTCGAAACCACAAAAACATCTGTTTAGTCTTAATAACAATAATCAGCACCTGAGCTGACCTGATGCAGCATCTTGCCTTTTATCACATGAACACGGTGAGACAGTGGATTCAATGGGCACTATTTTCAGAGGCGGAGGGATTTGGTTGCTGCTGCTTGTGATAACAGTAGAAACCGCGTTCACCCAGACAAACACAGAAACATCCAGACTGTTGTTAACATGACACTTTATTGATAAGTGCTACATGTTGTGGATTGATCGACGATCGACTGCAGGGAGGGCGGGGCTGACGGATGATGGTGGATGGGGCCGGTTTACTCGTACAGCCAGGACTGGGCGCATGGGGTGTAGGTGACAAACTCCTCGGCCTTGAACCACAGGTCGACCTCCATCTTGGCGTTCTCCAGGGTGTCGCTGCCGTGGATGATGTTCCTGTGGAAACGGAGGTGATCGGTGCGGATCAATATCTGATCAATGATTTCAGGGTTTGTGGGGGGAGGGGAGGGGTTCTTTCAGACAGCTAATAGAAAATGTCTCATTTCAAAAATGTGTTAAAATTTTTCACATTTTGTTAAGACTTTAAAATATTATGAATTTAAGAGATCTCATTTTGTGAGTGTTTTAGTTTTCTAATGTCTTAACACACACACACACACACACACACACACACACACACACACACACACACACACACACACACACACACACACACAGCAGCTGGACAATGCAGTGGTGACACTACTTGCTTTTGGACCTTCAGGTCGGGGGTTTGACTCCCGACCATGGTGTGTGTGTCCAGTAAGGCTAAGTGAAATATGTTACAGTGATACTGATGATGCTACAGCCGGGGGGAGCCGGGATGGAGGACTGGGAGGAGACACTTTTATCCCACTGAGATCCTAATCTTTACTACACTGAGTTATTACTGGCTGAAAAACAACAGTGTTGTGAGTTGTGTGGGTCCGTCTGCTCTGCGTGATGTTGTGTTATAAAACAGAGGCAGTCATGTCGTGGTCGCTTGCTCACCTGCCGATGTTGATGCACAGATCACCACGGATGCTGCCGGGCTTGGAGTCAGCGGGGTTGGTCTCACCCAGCATCATCCTGGCCAGCTTCACAATGTTCTGACCCTCCCACACCTGGAATGCACAAACACACACTTCACAAACAGCTGAACTGAATTTTGATGTTTACGTTGAAAGGTGAACAGTTTTAGTTCTTTTCTACTTTAGTGATACAGGAAGAACAAACCAGTGTAATCCATAGACTGTATCTAAAAGATGGACGAGACCACTGTGATGTCACCAGTTTCAGTTTTCTGTCACCATCACGTCAAATTAAATATTCTAAATTGTCAGGAACTGCCTCTGCAGTGGACTTGCTGCTCTATAGGGGGCGCTCTTGAACTCACCCAGAATAGAAGTAAAATGTAAACACTGTCTTCTAGTTTTGGACAAAAAGTCTCAAGACCACTGACAAAGTTGTATTTTAAACATAGGTTAATGAAAAATATGTCAATAAAGAGAGAATGATTATTAAAGTAGATTTCATTGAAAATAGATACATATGAAAACCAAATAAGATTTTGAAATCTATAATGATCTGTTTGAGGGGGGTGGCGCCCCCTAGTGGCGCCCCTGCTGATAGCGCCTTCTTGGCGATTGCACCCAAAGTGTAGATCCATTAGATCCATTAACCTCACAGCAGCCATATTAATGGTCAGATCACATCATTAAAAGGCTCCAGCTACACAAACAAGGTCCAGAGGTTCAATTGAGGTGAAGCTAGCAGACAGCTAGCAGCTACAGCCTAAAACCTAAGTCGCCATCATCCACCTGTCAGTCAAAAAGGCCACGCCCCTAATAATGCAAAATTTAAGCCTTAATACAATTTAATCAGGTGAGTTATAAAAAACAACAGCTGTTTGTGTATCAGGATGTAAACGTGTTTATTTCTGCTGTAAAAGTTTAAAATGGGACTGACTCCCTGCTGCAGCCTCTAGTGGATGTCAGAGGAACTGCAGTTTTAGGTGCCTCATATTTCCTCTCAAACTCAAACTGTTTGCAGTTTTGTTTTTATCCCCTTTTGGTTGCAAACGTGTGCGAGGTCAGGCTAAATAAAGCTTGGATGATTAAAGTCTCCTATGTGCGCCTCGTTTGTCCGGTGGAGGTCGGAGCACGATGCCTTGAACACGAGAGGGTGTGAATAGATGGAGAGACGAGTGAGGCAATGGAAAGAGATAAAGCGAGAAAGATATGTGTGTGATGGCGGCGCTAGAGGCGAGCTGAGTGTGTTTGTATGTGTGTTACCATGGCGAGGACGGGTCCAGAGGACATGTATTTGCAGAGTCCAGCGTAGAAAGGCATGTCCTTCAGGTCCAGGTAGTGCTTCTTCATGTGGTCCTCAGAGGCCTGAAGACACCAAATACAGGAAGTTACACATTCATCGGCGAGTCAGTCACTGGGTGGCCACGCCCCAACGACGGGACCAGTATTAAAAATGAACTTTGTGTTTTATTCAGTCAGGCCTGAAAGCAGCAACACTGAGACCATAAACTCATCAGCTGAGCATGAGGCTTCTATCCAATCCGAGCTCTTTATGAGCACAAGTGGTGAAACAAGCCCCAGTTTTTTTAAACCTGAGGTTACATCCATGTTTTATCCACACTTGGACTGCCAAGAGGAGGGGGCTGGAGGGGGAGGGGGGTATCAGGTGTTTTATTGCATGTTCATCATGAATCCACCGAGACGACTGGCTTCACTTCAACAACGCCAAGCACTCAGCCCCTGTCATCGCCTCTAATCGAACACCTCCTGTCACACCATGTTGCTTGGCTCGCTCCAGCCTTTTACATCGTCTCTAATATTTATACCGTACCGGCTCGAACACTTGGACTCTGCAGATCATCAGAGATCCGTGAGCGTGGCTTCATATGAGCAAAATTCTGAAATTACAGAATTTACATGTAGGATACAGGAAAACAACTCAAGGTAGTGACCCTCGTCTTATTTCCTGTCATGTATTTCCTGTTCCTGTGTGGACTTTCATACTAAACAAACTGAAGTCTCGAATAATGAGCTCGCTTTGCACAAACAGGCTGCTCTAAACACTCACTTTATGCTGTTTTTTCTAATCTGGGATCTGTATGATGTCATAGAGGGAGCATAGAAGCCCCACCCACCTGCTGCTCAAATCCAGTTTTGCTAATCAAGAAAGCTGCCTTAAAGGGGGAGGAGCTTTCAGACATAGATGATGAGCGGCTGCAACGAGGCTTGGTGTGAGGTAAAGAAGGATTATTATGAATGGAATTCATGCAAAGCTGCTTCGTAACTCTGTTCTGATGAAGCTGGTTCAAAGCCTCAGTTTAAAGCTGACAGCTGCACTTTTATGAACAAATGAACTGTAGCAGAGAAGAAACGCCCCCTGCTGGTGGTCAGTATGTGCTGATCAGTTGTTGTGAGTATGTGAGTTGTGGCGCCTGGCGTCGTTTTTACCTGCACGAATTTGGCGGCAACCAGCCTGAAGCCTCTATGCTCAAAGCGCTTGATGATCTCGCCACACAGTCCTCTCTGGACGCCATCGGGCTTCACGGCAATGAAGGTACGCTCCATATCTGCTTAGGAGGCTGCACAGGAAACAGGAAGTGATCAGTCAGCCCACAGGAAACGAGATGAGTTCTTTGATGAGCGTTTGTTTGACAGCACACAGTGTGTCCTCAAACTAAACCATACAGAAATATTTTATATATTTTATAAATAAGAAATGTTTTATAATATATTTTTTAAATTTTGATCGATAGTTCCCTAAACATGTTTAGATTCCTGCAGAGGAGGAGGAGCCTGCAGGGCCGAAGGCTCAAGTGTTTTTGGATGAAAAAGAAGCTGGAGATGTGTGAAGGAGACACCGCTGAGCTGAACACGAAGCACGGCCAGAAGGAGGGAAACGACCCATCTACCCCAAAAACCACATTTGTCTCATCTTTGTCTCTGTGAGTGTCTCCTCCTCCTCTTCCTCCCTCTCAGGTGTGTCTGCTTTATCCTGACACATCTCATCACATCGTCTCCTTCAGTCACAGCTCAGTGAGAGCTGCCGATATTAAATTTCCCCCTGATGTGAAACCAGAGCTGCCTCTGAGCTTCCTGGACCACATTTTCTTCTTCTCCCGGCGTAGCAACCGCCGCTCGAATCTGAGCCTGCTCATAACTCTGGACAAAGCCTCGGCGTGCCGGAGGCCCCGCTGCTAATTTTACTGCCCGCCGGAATCTGCTGGCGTGACGCCGACAGCAGCTGAGAGCAGGTGGGCGGCCTGCTGTTAGAGAACAGCTGCTCTCAGCATTTTTATACCTCCAGAAAATGTTCTCATTGTGCATATATGCATATTTAAAAATAGTCCTTGTCTGCACAAACTTGGCCACGATAATCTGAGATTTCAGTGAACTAAGTGAGACCCTGATATCTGACAGCTCTGAGGCTAAAATTTCAGCTTTAAAGATGTCATGATTGTAATGTGCTCTGAGGTTTTAAAAGTTCAGCCTCCATATGCAGGAATTATTTTATTTGCTGAAAATTTACAAAAACCTCCAACAGGCCCGTCAAACTAAAAACAAGAATTCTGATGAAAAAATGTGTTTTTGGTTTGTGAAACACTGATTTCGCAGCTCGTTCGTGCACAAGGAAACAGCTGAAGAGACGGTCAGAGAAAAAACATTTGCTGCTCCTACATCACCAATTTAACGCTTCATTTTTTGCCAGATTTAAACTGCAGATTTCTGCTGCAGACTTGCGACATAATAAACATTTTTAAAACATTCATTATTCCTTTGACATGTTTTCCCTAAACTGAGTTCATTAAACTGAACATTTTTAAGACAAGTTCAAACTTTACTGTTAGAAATTCACTAGTTTCTAACAGCTGACCATAAATCTGTCTGATGTGGTCTCTCTGCCTGTGGGAATAATATGAGGCAGAGGAGAGCATTATGTTTAAAGTCAAAGACACTCTGTAAGTTCTGTCCCCGGTGGGCATGTTTGGAAAGTTCCAGTTAAAAAAAAATCGAGTTATAGTAGCATTGATTTGATTCCATTACTTTTTGGTTTTTAATTGCACCTTCATATCACATTAGCAGAGCTGTGACACCAAGAGTGCAGCGGGCTGCAAAGTTACACAGTTTTGCAAGACTGAAGTCATTTCAAAAAGAAGCCAACAAAACGAGAATCCCACACACGATGTCACTACATAATTTTATCATATTTAGTCTGTGAAGGCGCAGATATCATATAAAAGTGGATTATTTTTATCAGCTGTAAAGTTTCTGTGCGGATCAGATTTTAACTGGAAGCTTAAATTTTATATTTTGACTGATTTTATACCAAAACTCAAATGTATGAGTTTGAAAATGTTTTGTAAAACATCTTTTTAATATTAGGAGAAAGTTGCTCATCAAATAAAAATGTGATCTGCTGCATACGTGTGCGTCTGTGTTTGATAGCTACCTTGGTTCTGGGATGGGAGAAGAACTTGTGGAGACGATCTGCTGGCGGCGGGGATGTGATCACCAAGGCCACAACACCACAGAGCGGCTCTATATAAAGGCTTCTCCGCGGGGGAGGGGCTCCAGAAATATATATATGTGTGTGTGTGTGTGTGTGCGTGTGCGTGTGCGTGCGTGCGTACGTGTGTGTGTGTGCGTGTGTGTGCACAGTGGGTCCAAATCTGTGTCAGTTGTTGACAGATATTTATGTGTGTATGTGTTTTTGTTTACCTGTCTTTGTGGGGACCTGTGTCTTTTCCATAACCATCCAAAATGTCCTCAAACAGCAAACATTCTTCTAAAACTGCAAACTTTAATAAAAACTCTCCACTTTAAAAGACCTCCTTTATTCACTTTTTGGGGGGTTAAAAATATCTTATTGTGTGCAACTACAAAATGTCTTCATGCACATTTAACAGTTTTATCTCTAAAATCATCAAACAGTGATTGTAGATCATCAAGCAGAGGCTCAGTTACAAACGCAGAGAGAAAGATGTTGACATAAATACATAAACATAAATATGTTATGTTCAGGTTAGCGGTGCTGACTGTGGAGCTGATTCAAGCAGCAGCAGTTTAATGGCTAAAAGCCATTTCACCATGTTTGGCTTGAACTCTGCGCACCACAAGCTGACCCGACCCTGAGGATCTGAGACACCTACCCAGCTCAGCAGTCATACCCCTGATATATTTTGGGCCCATACCATCGAGAGACTTAGAGACAAAAAGTGGGGCATTGCATTTTTCTCTATATTTAGCAGGACGTGAGTGGAAGGAGCTGAGAATCAGAGTAATGTGCTCTCTCTTCTTGGTGTGTGTCAGGGTTAAAGCAGCTGCAGCATTTTAAATTCATTTATACTTGTTTTATGTAACGAGCACATCACAGACTGGAACCAGCTCCCAGTCTGGATTCAGCAGACAGACATCTGCTTCTAAGATCAGCCTTTCCTTTTTGCTGAAGCCCACAGTTAGGGCTGAATCCTCCCTGAGTTACACCGCAGTAGGCTGCTGGGGCATTCCCATGATGCACTGAGCTCTTTTTTTCCCACTTCCCAGGTGCTTGAATGCCAGCGCTGCACGTCATTAACCGTCATCTTTGCTGAAATCCCCGCTGGGATCTGTTATCTAGGGTTTGTTGTTTCTGCCTGTGTTGAACCTTCTGATCTCTGAGCTCCTTGAACACTTTTCTGTCTCTGTCTTGTCTGATTTCAATTTTTCAGTTTTATTTATACAGCTCCAAATCAGAACAACAGTTGGCTCAAGGCGCTTGATATTGCAGTAGATCGTACAAGTCAAGTCTTATTGAATAAACCGTGCTGTTCATTCACTGCTGGAGCCTCTGCTGGTCATTAAAGGAACTGCAGCCCCGGATGCTGACTGTTAGAAATCTGTGAACTCGTAATAATACCGTTTCCTTTTATCCTTTCCTCGACGCTGTTTTCCGTTGCTGCTCTGTAAGTTGAAGAGGTGCGATTCTTACATAAGGGAGGGCGATTGTTATATAACAACTGAAATCGCACTCGCTTCTGTACGAGTCTTTAATCCAAAGCTCCAACCTTCACCCTTCCCCCAATTTGACCCTAAATATAAACCTTATCCTAATCAGGGATGGAAATCACCCTCCTCCCAAGGGGCACGCGGTCGGGTCAACAGTCCTGAGGAGGGGACAAAGGGATCCTATCAGCTGAAATGAAAACACACACCCCCTGATCACGCACACACTCCACCTGCTAATGCTCTTATACTGTGATGGACTTGGAGCTGCAGAGCCACAGCTGTGAGACCTCTTCTTTGCTTTCACTGACCTACAGAGTCCCACTATCCCCACAGGACTGCTGTCTGTCTTAACTTCAGGTTCAAATCTTCCCCAGAGGGCAGGCTGACCTGAGAGTTAAAAACGCTCCAGATTCCTTCAGCTGCAGTAAAATGATCAGTGTGGCTGTTCAACCAGCTGTTACCTGCTCAATGTCAGGTGATCGTTGCTAATCAGAAAACCAGGACACCGTATTCATATGCATGCGGTGCAACTTAAAAAACAAAAACAAAGAAGCAGCAAAAAAACACTGAATATACTTCAGTAAGTAAGAAATAAGTAGAAATATGTATTTCAATAATAATTAATGTAGTATTACTACTGCAGACATTTGAGGTTATTCTACACTAATAAGTCATATTCTCTGAAATCCTGTGCTGGTGCTGGTGCTCTGTGAGGCCAGAAACAGAAACTTACACCTCAATTTAATATTTATAAAAGAATAAAAAATCATCTGAATTAAAAGCCTTGTGCAGCATGGGTCTCGATCAATACCATGAAGGGATTCGACATATAAAAACAAAGGTGCTGTGTCGGCTGTGGTCATGCTAGTCTAAGCAGCTCGGAAAGAAAGTGACCGAGCTTTTTGAAGTTTTGAGCAGACCTCTCATCAGAGGTGAAACCATACTGAAGACGTCCAATCACTTCTTTCCAAGCTCCTCCGACCGTGTGTGGGTGACAGGATGGAGCTGGCCTATCATGCTGGTTTCCATCCAGACCAGGATCATCTACAAGGCTCAGGTTTCCCAGCAGCTCAGAGACAGTAACAAACTGCAGCCACGAGATGGCAGCAATGTACAGGATGCTGCAGGAAGAAGCTGATGACTTTGTACCATTTATTCCGAGTATTTTTTATTTTTTCACTGAAAGGCAGACAGTAAACATTAACGAGTGATCTGCGCTGTTTCAGTGAAGGTTTACTGTGAGGGCACTGGTTATGGCAGAATTTGTAATAATTATTTTGCACAGCTTTCACTCTGAACATCTGGACAGACACCATATTGTCTAAAAATTCACTCTCCCATCCAAATCATTGCATTCAGGTGTATCATTTACCTGCATGGTCACAGGTGTATAAACTCGAGCATCTAGCATGCAGACTGCTTCTCAGGAGCTCAGCTTGGTCCAGCGTGCTGCTGTCGTAGGCTCTGCAGAGCCAACAGATACAGACCTCCGAACGTCACATGGCCTTCAGATGAGCTCAACAAGTTTTGAGTTTCCATGGTGACCAGCTGCATCCAAGCCTTACATCATCAAGTGTTTAATGCAGTGGTGTAAACCACGCCACTACTGGACTCTAGAGCAGTGTCAGCGTGTTCGCCGGACTGACCGATCACGCTTCTCCATCTGGCAATGGACGAACGAGTCTGGGTTTGGGGGTTGCCGGGACAACGGTACTTGTCTGACTGCGCTGTGTAAAGTTTGGTAGAGGGGGGTTATGGTGTGGGGTGTTCTTCAGGAGTCTCCGTGCTTCAGCAGACCGAGACACTGCGGACACCTTCGTGTTCCCAGTACGTGGGACCAGTGTGGGGATGGCTCCTTCCAGTTCCCACATGACTGCACACCAGTGCACAAAGAAAAGTCCATAAGGACACGGACGAGCCGGTTTGGTGCGGGAGGACCGGCCTGCACAGAGTCCTGACCTCAGCCTGATCCAACACCTTTGGGACCAATCAGAGCGGAGACTGTGAGCCAGGCCTTCTCCTCCAACACCAGTGTGACCTCACACATGTGCTTCTGGAAGGATGATCAACACTCCCCATAAACACTCCTGAACCTGAGGAAATCCTTCCAGGAGACGTCCAGCTGCACACGGTGGGCCGACATCATATTCCACCCTGTGGATGTTCAGTGTCCTGTTACAAAACCAAACAGAATACTGTTCCTCACACGATAACACGTCTGTCTCTATAATTTTATATTAGCTGCAATCATTAATCAGCTGAGCTGAGGCTCACAGAGACCTCACCGAGGACTAATGACTAATACAAGAACACCAACAGGAAGTGACGAGGCTTTGTGTTGTTGTCCAGAGGTTTTATTTCAGTGTCTGTAGTGTGACAGCAGGTCTGTGGGAGGCGGGGCCTCTCGCTGGTTGGCTTTACTTTCAACCCTCCCCTCAGAGCTGCCTAATCAATAGCTCTCCAATCAGCAGAATTATCCACAGCCTCTCTACGCTCGTTTTCTCTCTGCTTTAACATTTGATGTGTAACAATTAAACATCTCGAGATAAAGTGCAGTAATACAAATAATCTGAGTGTTTTCATTTTATGGAACAAATATGACAAAAGGTTCAACCAAGAAGAGAGAGTGAGTTCGTATGTGTAATGTTGTAATTATAGGAAACAGTAACGAGAACAACCTGAACCGTAACATTAATAATTATGAGCTTAATTCAATGATATACAATTAAAAACATATTTTCACAACAGTGTGGAAGCTGTGAGTTGTAATTTTTTTTAATGGTTCAGCTTTTTACTTAATATATTTTAAAAATTTGAAACTTGCTCTTGAACGACTCCTGTACCATGATAATGTAATACAATGAATTTAAAAATTACAAATAAAACTGTAATTTCGAGCCCTGCGACAGACTGGCGACCTGTCCAGGGTGTACCCCGCCTTTCGCCCTATGACAGCTGGGATAGGCTCCAGCGCCCCCCGCGACCCTGAAAAGGATAAGCGGAAGCGAATGGATGGATGGACTGTAATTTCGCTGTGAAACGTCCGTCCAGTCTGACGCTTCTCTTTGTACAATTGTACACAAATTATTTCAAGAACAGAGTCACAGTTTTGTAATACAGTCGTCCCTCGTTTATCGCAGGAGTTACGTTCTAAGTAGCCAACTTTTCACACTTTTCTCTTGTTTAAACACTCTGAAAGTTCAAACCTTTGTAGAAAAATAAGTCCAGCATTCCAGAATGTTTTCAAAGCCTCTTTTCAGGTCCAGAAAACAGGAACAGAGCAGCTGCCACAGAATCAGCATTAATGAATCAATAGTACGGAAGTGGAGGAAGCAAGAACGAGTTGAGTAAAGTTTGACTTTTCTGACTGTTTTGTTTCGCTTAATGCGCCTTATAATCAGAAAAATACGGTAACTTCCACCGTCCTTTAGCCTGTCCAGAAGTCCAACTTTTTGTCCGATGGTTAGCATCTTCGCTGCCTTCTGGGTGCTCGCGCAGGAGCCTTTGTGTTTGTTGGGGAGAAAACAAACATACAGTACAGCACCGCAGAGTCACACTGCTGGGACTGAAGATCTATGTAAATGTGACAAGCTGAACCCTGTACAGGAGACACGGCACGGAGGAGAGTGATTGGCAGTGGTCTACAGCCAATCAGGACACAGAAGGTGCTGTAAAAGAAGAAGAGAAACAAAGCAGCGACGGGTGAACTGCGTTACAGCGAGGGACCACTGTATTAGAACGTGACGTTTTAAATCATTAAATTGCATAATTATTAGTTATGATAATTATAAAACTCACAAAAAATGAAAGCTAATTTTCAGCTTAAAATTACTTTGTGTAATAAAACTTTTTTAAAATGACTTTTTTCATGTAATGTGATAAAGTTCATTTATTTATCTCATGATATTGAACCCTGAGAAAATCTTAGACACTTTCAACCTATTCTCAGAAGTTCCACAAATTAATATTTATAATATTAATAATGTTTCTTATTATACAAACTTCATGTGACATTGACTTTTTAAAACGATCAGAGACAGTTGTAACAGAAAAACTTCATTCTTGAAATCAAATTCTTTTTATTGTTGTTCTCTTATTTCTGGAAATCTAAAATAAAATCTAACGATTACATTTTTTCCTGTAAAACTGCAAATGTCATATTTTATTATTTTTATATTATTATTAAAGTGCTGTTTAACCATACATGAAAATCTTTGAGTGTTTTGTGTTACGATGCCATCCCTCCGAGCCCCGCCCCCATCAGACCTCTGCTCCACTGACATCGTCTGTCTGACGTCACAGAAATAAGGACTTGTTATCGATGTAAACAACCACTTATGTACAAAAAAAGAAGAAACAAAAAGAACCCAAAGCTTTAGATAGAAAACAACAGAACGGTCAAACTGAGGCGTTAACTGTACAATTCATAAAGTCAGAATCATTTCTTTCTGTCATCACTTTACACTTTATCTCACTTTTACAAATAGAAAACACCAAATTAAAGTTTCTCCTTGAGTTAGTGCTGCTCTCTCTCCGCTCATACATAAAATATAGTCTCCGTTAGTATTTTCCTATTTACACGGATGCAATATGTACACTTTAATTTTTTCAGTGTTTTTGTTCAGGCGACAGCATAGACGGCCTCGACCCAAGAGGCCGCCCGCCTTCCAGAATCATGGATCCCAGCGAAGTGCAGGCAGAAACCGTGATTGGTCAGTGAAACAGGAAGGTTTGCCGCAGGAGGTTGTGAGATCGGAAATGTGCGAGATGAGGTTTGCTTAAATCAGGGTAGAGTCGAGATTCGGGACATCCGTTTCTGCCGGGGATGACGGTGGGATCCACGATAGAGCGCCTGACACCCAGGAAGTGGTCCTGAGAGAGCCACCGGCAGACTAGTGATGATCTAATAGTAATCTTCGCTGGGTTTCACACTTTGTACCCGCCAAAACCGCCGCTAACGTCGCCGCCTCGACAAGACCTTTAATATCAAATAAAGAGTTCTTCAACTCTGGAGGGAACAACGCAAATCACAGGGAGCTGCTCTGGACCTCCGATTTTTGGGAACATTTTATAGTTCAAACGTTGAACGTGTTGCTGTTGGGATTCGAGACTGAGAGAGCACACTTGCGAATTTGGAGTCATCATCCATTGAACTTCAAATTTCTTCAGTTTAAAACTCATTTTCTTGGAAGTTGAGACTCAAACGGCAGCGTTTAGGTTCTACTTGAATTTCTAATTTGAGTATTTGAATTTAAAACTTGTTTTCTGGGGAACTGAAACAAACCTGCGAACTTTGTCTGGCTCTGATTTCTGACGAGTGAGAACGACTGAATATAACGTTCAGGCTCAGATAGCTATCCCAGCACACCGCCTGTTCTCCTACAGTGACCAGTAGTTTCTGCAAATCTGCAAGCCACTTTGCAGGCCACCTCAACTCCTGTCGTTTATGCCTTTACTGAAGCCATGAAAAAGCACTGAAGCTTTAGTCAGACTTGCTTTCTTGGGTTTGCTGTTGGACATTTGGACTCCTTGTAAAATTTTTATCTCTCAAATAGTGAAATTCAGAGTTTGACTTAAACCTCAAATTAACTTTTTGAAGTCTTCAATCTGGATTTCTGTCTCATTGTTTGGGAAACACAAACGTGTTCCTGAAAATTCAAACTTGCATTCCTCGGAGCTCCATATCGGATAAAAGGTCTTGTTGAGCTGAAGACGTTTTGAAGCTCTCGTCCGGTCCAGAATCAAGTAACCTGCACGGTCAAGCTGGGACTAAAAGCCTCAATTTGACGAGTGAAAATGAGGCTTTACTCAGTGCTTAAACCACCAGGTTCTTCCCAAAAGCCCGGTTTAAGTGAAGGGGACTCACAGAGGTACGAGCAGCTCTGGGCTGTGCTGAGGACTCGTTTCTGGACGGGACCGGCCTCGCTTTCATAAACAGGATGTTATGGTACAGATGGAGAATGAAGAAGTCTCACTGACCACCAGAGCTGAGCACAAAGAACGTTTTCAAACCATTTACACGTTTTCAGCTGAGCCGCCCTGACGCAGCGAAGCTTCAGTCCAACAAAGAGATCGGGCTCATCAGACCGAGTCAAAGAAAAACGTGATGACGCAGCAGGAAAAGACTTCCAGCTCCCGAACGTCTTCCATCTCCAACAACCTTCTGTTCAGACTGAAGGATGCTGTGAACTTGATGATTTTGTTACGGTCCCCTGAAAGGGTCCAGGCGATAAGGGAAAGCAACAAAAAGTGTCCGGATCAGAAAAAGGAGACAGAGGCAAAATGAGACACGCCTCAGATCACTGAGACTGTCCTCACAATCGAGGATTCGGCCGAGAGACGCGAGCACGGACGTCTGGAAGTCTTTTCCTGGGAATCAGATTTTTTAAAAACTCGACGTGAACTGAAGAAAGAAGAAGGCGGCAGCCTTTTGTCCTTTTGTCTCGACTCCTAAAACCTTGTGCAGGTTTTTTCCTGCACACATCAGTCCTGACCCCAGAAAAAAAACCACTCCGAAACATGACAGCGCCACACTGTGGTGAAGCAGGTCACGGTCGGCAAGGTGTGCTTCGGACAGCCCGCCTACGGAGGCCCACAGAGGACACGTAGGACATTCACTCTGTGGGCAAAGAGCGGCGGGCGGTATACGATGGAGTAGCCGAACCAGCTGAGCGACGTCAGCTCTCTGCCACACCTGTCCAGGGTCTAACCTGTCCAGGGTCTAACCTGTCCAGGGTCTAACCTGTCCAGGGTCTAACCTGTCCAGGGTCTAACCTGTCCAGGGTCTAACCTGTCCAGGGTCTAACCTTCTGTACCACCTGACCCGCAGGCCATTAAAAATCGAGCAGAAGGACTTCAGACTGACTTTCTTCTTCTTTGCTGTCAGGTGAGCGGCTCTTTGACGTCTGCGCTCAGGCCTGGCGGTGCTCACAGCATAAAAACAACAGCTCTGTAGATTCTATTATTATTATTATTATTATTATTGTTGGAGTAAATATGACCGAAGTGTGATCAGCTGTACAAACACAGAACCAACCAATTGCAACACAACTGAACTGAACTCTACTGAAAGCAAGAAAAGGAGTAAACAAAACCTCTGTGTGTCTCTGAGCCCTGAGGTTCGCCAAAGTGCTTCGTTGACGCCATGCGCTGACCGACCGGCTTCGCTTCCCGCCACTACTCTTATTGCCGTGGACCCCGACCACCCCGATGCGCCGAGTCAACCGAAGGGAGGGCAGCTCTGTGGGGGCGGGGGCGGTCAGGGGTCCTTCCTTAAAACCGATTGGTTGGTCGGTGTGACAGCAGTTAGATCCAAGCGTTGAGCGAAGAAGTGTTTCCGCCCACTTCTCTCTGTCCGTGACTTCGGCATGAGCGCAGCCGATCGGCTGTCACGTGATCATCAGTCCAATCAGCCAACGACCAGCAGCGTTCTTAAAGGACCAGACCCGTGTTTTCCTTCAGCTCGAAGGATTCCCGACCCTCAGAGGAGAGGTGCATTCTGGGTAGAGAGAAAGAACCTGATCAACTCCGAGCATCGTACCAACTTCAGGTTTTACAGCACGGTGTCAAACATACGGCCCGAGGGCCAGAATCAGCTCGCCCAAAGATAAGTAAAACCTGCGGCTAGTGAGTGAACCTGGTGTGGACGCAGGTTTGTGACGCACACTGTTAATCGTCGTAAGAGCGCTCCGGTCACCGGTGGGACCTATCCTCAGTTTAACCGGACAAAACGCCGCCACACACTGAGAAATCACCACGAAGCGCGACGTTGCGCCAGAGCCGCCAAGACCGCTCGATTAATGCGAGATGAATTATTCAAGATTTAATGATGCTTGAAGTATTTTAACCCTAAAACCTTCCATCGATCGGTGTGAATCACTTTTGTTCAGAGAATCAGAGGATTGTTAGTTTGATGTGCAACTTCACACTTCACTGAAGTTTCGCAGTTAAGCGTCACGAACAGGCTCAAACCTCCTTTTTACATCACAACGACTGAAAATCTGAATTAATGACACGAAAAGACGTCGGTCATAAAGCAGCATGAGGACAAACACTGTGGTTGCTCCTCGAGCGTCACTGGAACACGACCTTTGTAAGAGCCGCTCATCTTTAAGTGTCGCAGTCACTTCTGTTTTATTTCCTGCTGCTTTTATTCCTCAGGTTTTCCTCATGTCTCTACTTTGTCTGCACCTCAGCCTGATTACAGATTTGGACTTTGACCTGTCTGCACTGCTCAAAACACACTGGTTTTACTGGTTCATTTCATCTGCTCTCAGATCAGACTGTAGCCGCTAGAAACCCTTTCAGTATAAGAGCCTCAGAGTGAACAGAACTGAACCTGAAACAGACCCCATTCCCACGTTCAGCTGAGCGACAGCCGAGAGGTTTAAAAACACGGGCGTGGTCCTGTAAAAGCTGACGGGCGCTGACCTTCATCAAAGTCCTGAAACAGAAACAACAAGGAGCTCTCCGGAGTCGTACGGTAGAAAACCAGCATCTACACGTCCTCGAACGCACCGCGATGACCTCACACAGTGTCCGTGGTGTGTCTGACATGGTCAGTGAATGCATCATCAGAGTCCGGTGTGTTCAGGAATGTTCTGGAAAGCTCTGATGTGAGAGAAAGTGGCTGACTTTGACAGAAAACTCGATGAAATGCACGAGATCCAAACTCGTATGCGGGAGTTTGGAAAACTGGACCAGTTCCACCTGCAGGAGAGCTGCTCCGGTTTCACCGGGTCCACACCTGCAGCTGCTCCTCAGCCTGTGGACGCTCGTGGATCTCAGAGCTGAAGAATCCAAGATGGCTGTTAAAGAAGCGCCGCCATTGTCAGCTCCACACTTCTGCTCATTTCACGTGGTCGAGGCGCTCTGAGACCTGGAACGTCTTTACTCTCGCCGTCTTAGGCGCTCACAGCGGCTGAAGGTCAGCCGTCAGATTGTCTGCAATCTGAGTGGTCGAGTGCCACAGGAGGAAAAGCAGGAGGCGGAGCCTGGAGTCGGAGAGCATTCAGTCCCGACTCGTGTTTGGAGTTTCTCTCTCCACGTATGGTTTCAGCGCTTTCTGATTTACAGGTTACTCTGATTTGATTTCACATTTAAATGTTTGGCTCGATGAGCACTCGGGGGTTTCGTGCCGCGGCGCTCGGACGTCCACTAAACAGATAAACTGAGGTTTGAATTTTGGTGTTTGGGCTTTGAAATGACTGACTGCAGCTCCAGCTTCAAAGTGTCGTGCTGATGCAGGACAGTTGTTGGGTTTAGGCTTCAGGTTCTGGATGGTCTGGGCTCACGAATACTCGTCTCGCGAGATCTGCTTTTTCTTTATTTTTACTTTTAATCGTTTTCCAAATCCTTTCAGTCCTGAAAGCTTCCTGAACGTTCCTGTGAATGAGAATTCCCACTTTTTAGGGGTAAATGGCCTCTGAGTGCAGAGCAAGGACTGCCGGTCCCTGGAAGGGTCCCAGCAGAACTCCTCTGAGGGTGTAAACGAACGTGAAGTCTGGACCCGCAGCTCGAGTCCTCTGTAGTGTTGTTTGAGGAGGAGGAGGAGGACTGAAGCGTCCAGGCTTGGCGTCCTGTCTTCCTCTCCCTCTGACGTCCTCAGCTCCTCCTCCTCCTCCACCTTCCTCCCTCTATGTGTCTTTGGGCTCCAGCTTGCAAGACATGTCGAACAGCAGGTTCTGGTTGTCGATCACCTGCAGCTGCCGCACGTAGGCCTTGGTCTGCAGGTGGGAGGGAGACATCTCCGTATCTATGGCTACCAGAAAAAAAAGAAAGAAACAGCTGTTAGTGATGCAGGGCTGCAGTGTGATAAAGCTGCCACCAGGGGGAGACGAACCCCACAGAGCTGCAGACTTCCTGCTTTTACTTTATTCTATTTGTAACTTTACTGTGTGTGTGTGGGTGTGTGTGTGTGTGTGTGCGTGTTACCTAGCTGGCTGCTCCTGTATCGTCTGATGTTCCTCACCATCTCGGCCACTTTGTGCTGCAGACAGAGGGGGAGGAGTCAGTTCCTGTCTGTGATTAATGGATGCCTGCAGTGTGATGCAGTGTGGACACTGTGGGGTCTGCTGAGAGTATCAGCATGTTAACGTATTTATTTTAACACAGAGTCTACGGGACTGGCTGTTTCAGGCTGGCAAACAGGAAGTGAGAGTGTTTGAGTGAAGAAGAATTGCAGCGGCTGTAACTGTTATTTCCTCTTCATCACAGCAAACAACTTCAAGCATATGTATCAAACTCGAGGCGAGCGGGCCACATCCAGCCCGGCGTACATTTATGTCCGGCCCGCGAGATCATTGCTTATAGATTTATTATTATTGTTATTCACGTCCCGGCGATATGAAACGCTGAAACACACAAACTACAGAACTGATAATGCAGCACTTCACTATGCTCGCCCAGCGCTAGGCTACCTGGGAACGTCAAGTCAAGCTTCTGTTGATGTACAACCCTACTGTAAAGTTACTGTGAAGCTAGCCCCTCCCACTGGAGAAATGTTGATTCTGACATCAGAGCCTTTCATGGTACAAGTACATGGTTACAGATAAGCCCAACAAAACACAGATGAGGGCAAAGCCTGAGTAGTCTAAGGAGCTCTGAAAGAAAAGTGTCAGGACTTCTTTAAGTTTCCTTGAAAAAGTTTCATCCGAGAAGCTTCTTCGGTTCTAAGAGCAACGGGTGGAGAGTCCCCAAGAGGGTCATGGGCCCACTGTTGAACCTAATCACATGAGCCAAGGTGTGGAAAGAGGTGTGGGTCACAATCAGCCAAAGTTTCAGGTGAACCTGTTGCTGCCCCACCCTATCATGTGACTTACTGAGGTGAAATCAGGCTGATTGTCAGGATGCAGGAGGACAACTACATCACGACCATAACCGCCATCATATCCTGTAGCCAAGTAATGTTGAACCAAGTCGGCTCAACCTTGTTCCCAGATGCGCACTGTGGTGAGTTCGCACGGCGCTTTGGTCACCTTGAAGCACAAAAAGAGAATTTGGAGCTGCTTCGCGCCTCGTTGACGTGGAAACTGCACCCGTGCAGCTGCAGTGTGACGGGGCGCTCGGTTTGTTCGCCCCATTCCTGAAGCCACAGCGCCGTCTACATGCGGCTCGAACCTGGTGCCTGTTTGGTAGCACATATCTGTGAGAAGCTGAACACAGGAGTCGTCTCACAGATGAACACCTGCGGTCCATCCTGACCATCTGCACGACGCACGAGCTCACACCAAACCAACGAACTTGTTGCCAAAGCAGAAGAAAACTCAGTGTTTTCATTTGTTGTTATTTTAACTTCTGCTGAAAAGGACACAAATTGTATTTAGTTGTTCTTTGCAGCACATTCATGTTTCTAACTTCTCTAATTTTGACTGGACCAAAATCTTAAAAAGTTTCAGTTTATTTATTCTGGAAAAATATTCGTCTGTTTTTACTCGTATTTATCTTCAAAAACATTTCATTTTAGTACGTTCAATAAATGTTTATCCTGTTCGTCCCGCGACCCAAAGTGTCTGAATCAGAACATTTAAACTCTGAGCTGGTTTTCAGGTGCGAGCGTGACGCCACTCACCATCTTCTCAAAGTTGACGAGTTCACCGTGAAACGTTTTGCAGCTCTCGTGAAGAAACGTCAAGTCTGGCAGGAAAAAACGAGACGTCAGCCGGCGATGAGTCGAGGACACAAACACACAGAATCAGTGATGCGCACAACGATCAAACGAACTGCAGTCAGTGAGACGTGTTTTTAAAGCAACATATTAACAAAGGAGAGAAAAACAAAAGAAATAACATAAAACGGAAGATACAAAAATGAAAGAACAAACGACCAAAACAAAGAAAGCGATCGATCACGTGTTAATGTGCAGCGCTGTCATCACCACAGGGGGGCGCCGAGGGAAAAATATCAGCTGTAATCCCAGATTCCTGATTTTATCTCTTCACTTCCATCTCTATGGTTCTGTTACCATGGAGACAGAGAGCTAAAGGCAGCACACACAGGTTCAGACACTTCAAAGAGTCCTCTTCTTCGTTGGTTCTGAAGTCGTCCTCGCTCCAGTTTTTCTGTCTTTCATCTCGTTTAACTTTTTTACTTCTTAAAACACACACACACAGACACACACACACACACAGAGAGTGTGTGCTGTGTGTGTGTGTGTCTGTGTGTGTCTGTGTGTGTCGTGTGTGTGTCGTGTGTGTGTTGTGTCTGTGTGTGTGTGTGTCTGTGTGTGTGTGTGTGTTGTGTGTGTGTGTGTGTGTGTGTGTGTGCTGGTGTGTGTGTGTCGTGGTGTCTGTGTGTGTGTGTGTGTGTGTGTGTGTGTGTCTGTGTGTGTGTGTTGTGTGTTGTGCTGCTGTGTGTGTCTGTGTGTGTGTGTTGTGTCTGTGTGTGTGTGTGTGTGTGTGTTGTGTTGTGTGTGTGTGTTGTGTTGTGTTTGTGTGTTTGTTTGTGTGTGCTGTGTGTGTCAATAGTGTGTTAGTGATGTGTTAGTGTCAGTGCGTCGTGATAATGAACAGTCCTCTGTTGTTGTGACTTGCCAAACAGTTTCCTATTCTCGAGTGTTTGGGCTAGAGGGTAAACCTTGTTTCGTCCTTGTCTCCTGGTTGCTGGGTCCCCACGTAGTGATAGTTGGTGTCGCGCTGTGTGTGTCGTCGTCCGTCCGCTCACGTACAGTGTACATACCTATGTGGAGCTTCAGTTCGTATCCTGGTGTAAGCTTGGTGGGCGCAACAATGGACGCCAAGAGTGTAGGATACTATGAGTCTTAGTTAATCTTCTGGCGTGCTATCCGTGGTGGATGGGGCTGAGTTGTTCGTCTCCGTTTTCAACGAGGTCTTCCTTTTTTTTGCTTTGTGTAGTTTACGCCTTGTAGTTGTCTTCAAGCTCCTCGATTCTGTTGCACACTAGTCGATCGACTAGCTGTGTACGTTAGGGAAGGCAGGTGTGCTGTGTGTGTGTGTGTGTGTGTGTGTGTGTGTGTGTGTGTGTGTGGCAGATTAACAGCAGCACAGAGCTGATTAGCCAAAGGTGCCAATTAGCGAGGTGCAGCTAGCCGCTGTGGTCCACAGCTGGAGGCGTGCGAGTCTCAGAAGACCAATCAGAGCGATTTATGGACGATCGATGAGTGAACTGGTGGACCTGGGTGTGTTTACCTCGTGCTGCTGATTCCAGGAGAAAGCTGCAGCGGGTTTCATCAGCAGAGGGAAACAAACCAAACGTCCTGAACACTAAAGAAGAAAATCGTCTCCGGGGTTTCTGCACTTCCATTAAAAATGCTTTTTATCTCTCGGAGTCCGCGCTGAGTCTGAGAACTGGAATACTGGAAGACTTCCAGAAGGTTTGACTTCCTGATTTTCAGCTTTCCTCAGTTTCATAGATTCAGCTAAATCCTGCAGTCAAACCTGTAGTGATTCATCAGTAGTTACCTCAGCGTTACTGAAGCACCGCAGACGCCGCTGTCACGCTTGGTAATATGCTGATGTCAGCGTGCAGGCTCACCTTTGAGCAGCAGAGGAGTGAAGGGGATCAGCGGAGGCCTCAGGCTGGTGATCAGGTCTCTGTAGGACTTGTGGTTCCTGGACGGGTCCTGTGGGACAGCGTGACGGTCAGAGCGTCATTGTTCTAACTCGGGTCAGAAAGCATTAGAGATAAAAACGTGTGACTCACCGCGATGCTTTCAAACTGCTGAAACTGCTTCCTGAACTTCCCCGGCAGACCCTGCACACAGAGAGGACAGCAGTGAGACACTGACGGACACATGGACACACATTTATCAGTGCTTCACACGGTCAGCGCAACGGGTGAAATACGGACAAACAGCAGGGAGTCGGTCAGGCAGAAGGCGCTGCGCTGCAAAGTTTCCTAATGAGTGCTGACCGAAGTGAAAGTTGCTGGTTGTAGTGGGAAGGTACAACTTTTCCACCGCTTCGCCAACAGTTGCAGAAAAGTTGGAGTCCGTCGTGCAAAGCACAGGCAACAGCGGCAACCTGCACGGGGGCTTTTGTTGCAGCAGAGAACCCCCAGCAACCACTCGCCAGCCGCTCTGGAAACATGTTACCAAAGCAACCGGAGGTTACCACAGGGTCACCGTGGTAACCTCCGGTTCAGGTC
Organism: Haplochromis burtoni; assembly: GCF_018398535.1. Taxonomy (NCBI): domain Eukaryota; kingdom Metazoa; phylum Chordata; class Actinopteri; order Cichliformes; family Cichlidae; genus Haplochromis; species Haplochromis burtoni. The sequence goes on from NW_024582674.1 coordinate 520,480, forward strand.
TGCACAGCTCTAACGCCTCTGCTGGAGAACACACGGCGTCCTACCTCCCAGGTGAGCCTCAGCCTGCTGACGGCCGGGTTGTCCAGACCCAGAACCACGGCGAGGAAGGACAGCAGGTCCTGCTGCTGCTTACAGCTGAAACACAGAAGAAGACGCTCATCTTTAAACCTACCACAGAAGAAGAAGAGCGGACTGCCTCATGATCTCAGGGGGGCGCAGCTCCTCTCCTGAGTCCCCTCATTAACTCAGTTTTGTGCGTGTGCGCGGCGTGTTTGTGCGTGGACTCACAGCGCTGCGATCTTGATGAACTTGCGGAGCAGCTGGATCCTCTTCGGCAGCGACTGACACTGCAGGATCTCCGTGGCGACCCAGTGCTGCACCTCGCTGCACCGCTGCAGTACCAGCTCCAGGTTCAGGGGGCGCCAGCGTGACTGCTCTCCGTGAAACACGTAACACACAAACTCCACCTGCAGGAGACACCAACGAAGAAGACGTGCGTTTGTTCGTTTGTGGGCTGAAGCTGCGTCACTGAGACAGAACAGCCTTCAAATCCTGCGGCGCACTCAGACCTCGTGCACGCAGCTGAAGAGCTCCCAGTCGAACACCACCAGCTGATTGGCCACCTCCTCTGCTGACATGTCGTGGAGTTTACTGTCGCCCGGCGTCCAGTGGATCTCCTCAGGAAGAGGAAGCTGAGGAAACAGGAAATTATCTCATCAGAATCCCAGAAGATGTGAGAGAGGGAGAGAGACTTGCCCCAGCAAGCTGCTACTGCGTCCTGATTGGTCGGTTAGACATCAGGTGATAGCAGCAAAGTTAAAGCTCTGCAGAAAGGTCCTCATGTGCAGCTGGATGCACAGGAATCAGGTGCACGTGTGCATGTTTGGGTAACCTTTGTTTCAATGACAGCCATGAACCAATCAGATCCTCACCAGTGAGTCGAGTTCGGAGGGTTCGCAGGCGAACAGGTGAGTGTTGACTCCCAGCGTGGTGAAGACGGCCTCGTCGCTGGGACGAAACACGGCTTTCTCTGAACACACAACACAGCCGTTAATAACACACAGACAGAGCTGTGTGTGTGTTACTGTGTGTGTGTGTGTTACTGTGTGTGTGTGCGCAGACCTCCGGCTGACGTCA
>NW_024582674.1:521670-525499 GCF_018398535.1 Haplochromis burtoni
GTGCGCAGACCTCCGGCTGACGTCACGGCCACCAGTATGAGGTTTCCCGGCAGGACTGGCTGGTCTTCGCTGTACTGGAGCTTCTCTTTGACCAGAGCCAGAATCTCTCCAACCCGGCAGGACAGACGGCTCCTGATGGTGACGTAGGAATGATCCGGAGTGTACACCCTGCAGAAGACTGAACACACACACACACACACACACGATGATGTCAGTGAGTCCTCTGAGAGCGCAGCATCAAAGATGGCTGCAGTCACGTGACATCATGGCTTGTCGTTACTATAGTAACTGCCACTCAAAATGTGGTTACTCATACATGTGTTTCCAAGCACGTCTGTCGACGCTCTGAACACAGTTAGAACTATAAGAACAAACTAAGCAGAGAAACTGAACAGAGGTCACCCTGACTCCCGGCTGTACATTGCTCCGTCATTCTGTGGCGTCCATTCTCCAACATTGGAGGAAAAGTCCAGCTCCATGTAGGAGCTCCATGGCTGCATCCAGCAGCTTTCTCTCTTCTCTGAACATTTTAAGCATCTCTCTCAGTCCTGATCAGCTGATCAGCTTAGTCTGTTTTCCATGACACAGGTCTCACACGAAAAACTGGTGTAAAGTAAAAAGTAAACACGTTACGGGACCAAAGCGCTCAATGGCAGCACGCGGTCGAGGCATTTCTTAGTCTTAAATAAGATGTAATAGAGAGATTAAACACGTCTTCCTCTGTTATAATAAACTGAGATTAGGAAACAGGACCTACAGAAAAGCAAAAACAGGCATTTTGTCCAGTGACGCAACACAAGATAGTTGTTGCCTGAGAAATCCATGAAGCCTTCCACAGACAGAGTGCGAGCGATCCGTCTTCTCCCAGCGTGCGCTTCGGGTGAGAGCCTGCTGACGTCCCCGCAGCGCGGCATCTCCACCGCGTAACCACGCTTCTTCATATCCTCCGCCGCTTCTGATGACTCTGGTACAGGCGTGGACCGCTCTCCAATCAGTTCTCAGTTTAGCTGGGCGCGGTGTCTGGAAATGTTTTGTTCTTTGTTCTTCTTAATGTCCTTGTGTTCTTTGAGCTTGTTGTGAGTCTCAGTCGGTACGTCGTGTAAATGTGACAGTTTTGCCCTCGTAAGAAACGTTCTCAGCCCGAGCTGCTCTCAGGATTTTGTCTTTTCTGGCACAGCTCTGAAAACTAGACCTGGTAATTGCTGTGCGTCGCGGCTTTGGTCCCAGTGATCGGTGAGCGCGCTGAATCTGCAAATCCTCATCTTCAGGAAGGACAAGTTCTTTCTTTATGAAGTTCCTAATGAATGCCATCACATCATTCCCCTCAGCAGCTTCTTTAATTCCATACATACGGAGATTGTTCCTCTTCCTTCAGGTCCGTGACGTTGGTCTGCAGAGTTTTCTGCTGGTCCAGACAGTTAGCGCATCTCTCAGCTCCACTGTCTCAAGTTCGTTCACACGTCGTTCTGCTTCAGTTAACCTCGTGGCGTGATGACGGATATCCACGATGACATTGTGTGACATCTCGGCCTTCAGGTTATTCAGATCTTCTTTGATTTCTTTCCTCGTCTCTCGCATGTTATCAACTTTTGTACTGTTAGCCATTGTTAGCTCGTTGTCCTCGCTTTGCTCCGCGTTCCTCTTTGTGCCTTGTTGTCGTCGGCGTCTTTTGCTTCTCCGTAAGTTTTGGAGCCCCCCCGTGTCTTTTTACATCTGCCTCCACCCATTGTATATCATCGTCAGTATGAACACGTCTATTACATCGAGTTTGTGTGTTTACGTCGTCCGCTCACCGGGCGACTTAAAGTGACTTTTCTGCAACCAGCAAGTTGTTTTTTGACTGGAAATGACACAAGTGCCTCCCAAAAGGAAACGAGATGATGTGCAAGAGGCATTATTGTGGGAAAATTGCTCAGCTTTTATTTACATTTGAGCAAAAAGTGTCAGCATCATTCCTACCCTCTCAAACTGCCACAATCTCTGGGAAAATCCAAACTTCTGTCCAAATAGTCCGAGCTGTCGTAAAGCCTCCTAATATTATTAAAAAAATACAAGATGTTCCACACTGTGGAACATCTCACAGGACGTGGTCGGGAACCCAAAGTGACACCTGTGCTGGGCAGGAGGACGGCGAGGGGGTGAAAAAGTCCAAGGATCACCACCGAGGCCATCCTGGTGAATCTGGGCCTGCTGGTGGAAATGTCTCAGGGCAGACCGTCCAACGGACGCTGCACGCTGCTGGGGTCCAAGGAGACCAAGGAGGACGGTGCTCCTCCTGATGAGGCACACAAAAGCTCGCTCGGCCTTCAAATGCTTCTGGTCGTCTGTGTTTTGATGAAACAAAAATTGAATTGTTTGGTCACAATGATGTTTCCTTCATTCGGCGTGAAAAAGTAGAAGCCTTCAACCCAAAGAACGCCGCCCCCGCTGTCTAACACGGTGATGGGAACCTAATGCTGCGGCTGTTTTTCAGCCAGTGGACCAGGGAACCAATCACAGTGAACGGCACCATGAAAAACAGATCCATGAAGATTCAATGACACCAGGCAGTCTGCAGAGGAACGTGGCCTTGGACACAACAATGACCCAAAACACAGCAAACGTGCTGAATAAACGTTAGCAGACAACACTAACGTGTTGCAGCGGCTCAGCCAGAGTCCTGAATCCAACTGAGAATCTGTGGAGGGAGCAAAAGACCAGGGTGATGGCAAGAGGACCCTCCAAACTGAAGGATTTGGAGCTCATTGCAAAAGATGAGTGGGCAAAAATACCTGTGGAGACGTGCAAAAAGCTGCTCTGCAAGAACAGGAAGCGTTTGATTGCTGTAAAAGCCAATAAAGCTTTTTCTATTGATCATTGAGAAGGGTGTGAACAATTCTGACACTTTTTGCTCAAATGTATAAAAACGCTGATCATTTTCCCACAATAATGCTTCTTGTACATCATCTTCTTATCTTTCGGGAGACACTTGTGTCATTTTGTATCAGTTGGGACAAATTACATGTAAAGAGGGAAAAAACAACTTGCTGGTTGAATAAAAGTAACTTTAAGTCAAAATTTGCCAGAAGTATGACTGCAGGACACGCACAGACACACACACACAGACACACACACGCAGCACCCTGCTGTTTTTGCTGTCCTGATGCTGTGCGTGTGTGTGTTCTGGGTGTGTCGCTGTGTGATTTGTTTACCCCTGCCACAGACTGCAGGTGTATTTGCATTCAAACTCTGTGTGTGTTTACAGATTACACCGCTTTTGTGTTTGTGTGCGTGCGAGGGCGTCGTACTCTCGTCGGAGCCTCTGAAGGCCTCTCTGGGCTGCAGGCAGGCGTCGATGCGTCTGAAGTGTCTGAACAGAGGGCGCACCTGCTTCTTCCTGCTCTCCTTCTCCTCGTCAGAGCTGCTCGCAGAGCAAACACACGTCCAATAAATCCAAACAACAATTACACAGAAACTGAGAGTAATTCACAGAAAATATAACAAATCGATAAAATAAATTATTACAGTAAATATTTAGCAGAGTATAAAAATGATTAATAAAAAGTGTTTCATTGTTTAAGCTGTGAGAGTGCGATCAATAGAAACGTTAATGATGATAATAATATGATAACTGTGTGCGTCACGATGGAGCGCCGCAGCAATAAAGAAACCTCGTGAACGTCAACATCCAGAAATCAACACATGATAAGCGTGCTGTGTGCAGACTGTACACAGATTACTGCGCTCTGATTGGTCAGGTTTAGGTCACACGGGGCTAGAGACCAGCCTGTAACCCTGCATGAAACTGGCTGCAAACACGGTCACCTAAAAACCCCTGATGGACTCAGAC
>NW_024582674.1:527024-534186 GCF_018398535.1 Haplochromis burtoni
GTGTGTGTGTGTGTGTGTATGTGTGTGTGTAACCTTGGGGAAGCTGTTGCTGCGCTCGCCCTCCTCCTGCAGCAGCTCTCTGTAGGTGTCCAGGTATCGAAACGCCACCGTCAGCACCGCCTGCTTCCTCTCTGCTCCGTCCATCGCTCCCTCCATCTCTCCTTCCCTCTCCCCCCCTCTTCCTCTCCCTCCTCCCTCTCTCCTCCACCCCTCCGCCTCCCCCTCCTTCCCTCCTCCATCTCCCTCCACGCTGAATCTGGAAAAGTCGAGTTAAGGAGGAAACACATTCGTGGCGTTCGCTTGAAGCTTCGCTCTGAAACCAAATCTTACAGGTGTGATTGTTGTTGTCGTCACAAACAAACAGCTGCCAGCACAAACCCATAATCAGCTGTTTCAGCTTCACAGAGCTGCAGCTTGGAGACGCCGCCATGATGACCCACATATCACCACACACACACACACACACACACACACACACACACACACACACACACACACACACACACACACCTGCCTCACACAGACTCTTTTTTTCCTCTCCTCTGATTGGCCGATGATGCTGCTTTTTGTTTTTTATCCTCTTTATGAAAACAGAACTACAGTTCCCATGATCCCCTGGGAATGCACGCAGGAAGTGCAGAGCTGAGAAAAGTTAAAAGCAGCTGAGCTGTGAGCGACGCTCGCGTTCGTGGTGAATCATCACGACTGTTCAACGCGGCGAGACTGAAGGCCTGACGAGCGCCATTTCTCTGATCACGGATCTGTCCACGAAGAAGGCTAAATGTGCCCGGCCCCCCGTCTGATCCCTTCCTGAACGAGTCCCTGAACGTCTCGTGTTCTTGAACATGGAGCTCTCTCTCCGCCTGTGCTTCCCTTTCTTCTTTCGGCCACACCCCCCTCTGCTCCTCTTCCTCTCAGCTCTTCATCGCTCTCTGTGGCAGATCTGCGGCTGCAGCAGAAATCTGCTTTTCTGCGCTGCGAGTGTCGAGCTGCTGCACCGGTCATTAAACGTGCTCTTTATTCATTTTTAGGTTAGAGGACGAAGAGCTGACGGTGAAGATGAGATGTGAGCGTCCTGCTCAGCTGATCTGAGATCAGTTTCAGGTCTGAGTCTTGTTCCTGTTGGATGCTACAGAGCGCGCTCAGTGGCTGAGGAGATTGAGGTAGTTCAGTTGGTGATGACGGTCTCTTCCTGTGTGTACGCCCACGGGTTTTCAGGACTTCCTGTTCCAAGCACTGACGTTTACCTGCTGAAGCATGATTGGTCCGCAGCACTCGACGCTCTGGTGACAGAATCACAGCTGATATCTGTAAAGGTGTCACAGCACGATTCGTCCGTTCCTGGGATCTACAAACTCAAAGGCGTGGTGATAAAACCGCTGAGGTCAGAGGTCATCATGGGTAAAACAATGACATCATGGAGGTTTCATGGAAGTTTCATGGAAGTTTGTTTTTCCACTGAAGCAGAAAACTTCCCATTCCCGTCACTGGAATGCCAACAACGTGGGAACGCTGCAGAAACGAAACGAAACAACACCGGAGCTGTTCAGACACAAACCTGCAGAACCCGCAGCAGATAACGCTGCGAGGCGACTGCTCGACAGCCAGGCACGCATGCCTGTGAGCGCGTGAAGGATACTGCTGCAGCAGGACCTGCTGGAGCCTGTCCGCCGCCAGGAAGATGGGATGTGTCAACATAAAGTCATCCAGGAGCGTTTCTGCACAGAGACACAAACACAGAGATTATCTGTACAGACTGTCCCTGAACACAACACAGGCCTGCAGCCAGGAGAGAAGCACGACATCCGCACACACGCTCAGAGGCCCGACCAACGTCACGGGGGCGGGGCTGAGGGAAACGGGTTTGAGGTAGACGCCGTGTGCAGCAATGCTAATCCAGAGGAACTCTCAGGAGTCGCCCCCTGCTGGACGACAGACCGCAGGTTTAAGGCATCAATTTTTTAGACCTGCGTCCAGCTTTTATGGACCGCTGCATTTTTAACAGGGGGATGACATCACGAGTTGACGTAACCAATGAGTGTTCTCATCATTTTTGTCTTTTCATCAACAAACGTTTTTTCCAAACAAAAACAACGATAAATAATAAAAACATAAAGGGAAACACAGCGATGACAACCAGATCCAATCAGAGACACAGGTTTGGAAGTGATCCAATCAGAGGTGATCTGGTTGTCCAGTCAGTTAGACGTGCTGGTGATCTGTCTGCGCACACATTTCATACATGCGGAGCTAAAAACACTTTAGGTTTAGGCTACGACACGTAGCCGAGTAAAACTAACAGATGTCTAAACTGTGACTCAAACCGAATCTGAACGTGCTCCCGACAGTAATTTTGGACCATCGATCAGGTCAGAAAAGCGTCGCGAGTGCGAGGCAGCGGTACCTCGTCTCACATGAAAATCTGATCGACGTGATGAGAATCGTGACGCTGCGCTGGTCAGCGGCCCTCCGAGCGACCGCTTTACATTTATGTTTCTTTACTTGTTTCTGAAACATTTCTACTGCTTCGAACCGTCACACGTTGCACAGATGGATCCGACGGCTGGAGAGGCGCATATGAAACTCTGATAATAATCATAATGTCATCACGCTCACTTTGATTTAGTGAGCTGGAGGAAACACAGCCGTGGATATTTTTATTATCTGTGACACTCATGTGTGTGTGAAACAGATACATATGAATAAATCTTTATGTCTGGTTTCTGAGCGAGCCGCTCTGAGGCTAACACGTCCTCGTGGCCTACATTTAGCTCGTCTCCAGTCTGCTGCACAGAGATTTCAGCACATGCACACACACACACACGCACACAGAAAAGGAGGGTGTGTGTGTGAGTGTGGAGGTGAAGCAGCTGCTGCAGTTACAGCTGTAATTAAAGCTGCTGAAACAGCCAAAACCTGTGGTCACATCTCCAAAAATACACTGCTGTGTGTGTGACAAGCATGCTGCAGTGGGCGTGGCCTGTGGCGATCCGCCTCTCTGCAGGCGGTTGCCATAGCGACACCACGTTGTCGACAGTGGGAGGATGAAGAGGGAAATGTGAGAGAGGAAAAAAAACGAAACAGGATGAGAGCTTCATGCTTACTACTGATCACCGATCAATAATCCACCAATGATGGAAGTTTGACTGAAGTAATCAGCTGCAGTACTAACAGGAGTACTCCATGTAACACGTCAGCTCAAAATCATACATTCATGTTAAACACTGATCAATAATGTGATTATTGTGTTTGCAACATAATGTCTATTTTTAATTCATTAATTGATTTTTTAAAAATGTGAAATAAGCTTCCAGATGTTTCCAGAGACAAACATCGAGAATAAAACAAGAACTTATTTCAGTGATTCTCAGAGTATCTGAAACATATTTGCATTAAAACATTGATGAAAGTGGGCAAACAGGAAGCACACTGATGGGCAGCCAATCAGAGGAGAGTTTGGTGAAGAGGAGGAGGAGCAACAACAGCTTGTTTCGGACAGAAGAGGTGAAATTAACACAGAGCTGATCCGAGTTCAGTTTATTCAGTTCCAGTTTGTAACGCCCTGGCCCCGCCTTTATAACAGCTGTATGTCCCAGATTTAAGGGGGGGGTAGGTGGCGCTTATCTTTCATGTCAGCTGACACACACGTAAATGAGTTTTTACACAGTGCCGCACTGAAGCTGAAACCTGTACTCATTACTCTGATTATTCAACGGCGTGGAGCATGTGCAGCGCAGATCACGGGGTAGCAGAGCGATGGCGAGAACACAGAGAGTGCGAACGTGGGAGGAGAGTGAGAGAGAGCAGCCGAACCCAAACACACATAGGAGAGAGAGAGGGAGAGAGAGAGAGGTGGCAAGAGAACGAGGACAGAAATCACAGCGTCGAGGATGAAACGGTGACGGCACGAAAGCGATACGTGTTCGACAAAATGACTGCAGGGGTGCAGCAATGACTGTGCACCATCATCCATCCAACCAACATCCATCCATCATCCATCCAACATCCATCCATCATCCATCCAACCAACATCCATCCATCATCCATCCAACCAACATCCATCCAACCAACACATCCATCATCCATCAACCAACATCCATCACATCATCATCCATCCAACATCCATCCATCATCCATCCATCCCATCATCCATCATCCATCCATCCATCCATCATCCATCCACCAACATATCCCCATCATCCATCATCCATCCAACCATCATCCATCATCATCCATCCAATCCATGATCCATCCATCCATCATCCATCCAATCATCCATCCATCACATCCATCCATCATCCATCCATCCATCATCATCCATCCATCATCCATCCAACATCCATCCATCATCCATCCAACCAACATCCATCATCATCCATCCATCCATACCAACATCCATCCATCATCCATCCAACCAACAATCCATCATCCAATCCATCATCATCCATCCAACATCCATCCATCATCCATCCAACCAACATCCATCCATCATCCATCCAACATCCATCCATCATCCATCAACCAACATCCATCCATCATCCATCCAACACATCCATCCATCATCCATCCAACCAACATCCATCCATCATCCAACATCCATCCATCATCCATCCATCAACCACATCCATCCATCCAACATCCATCCATCATCCATCCATCACATCCATCCATCACATCCATCCATCATCCATCCATCCATCCAACATCCATCCATCATCCATCCAACCAACATCCATCCATCATCCATCCAATCCATCATCCATCATCCATCATCCATCCAAACATCCATCCATCATCCATCCAACATCCATCATCCATCCATCCATCATCATCCATCCATCATCCATCCAACATCCATCCATCATCCATCCAACCAACATCCATCCATCATCCATCCAATCATCCATCCATCATCCATCCAACATCCATCCATCATCCATCCACCAACCATCCATCATCATCCAACCAAATCATCCATCATCCATCAACCATATCAACATCATCCATCCAACCATCATCCATCCACATCCATCATCATCCATCCACATCATCCATCCATACATCCATCCAACCACATCATCACATCATCCAACAACACCATCCATCATCCATCCAACCAACCAACCAATATCCATCCATCATCCATCCAACCATCATCCAACCAACATCCATCTGACCAACAGCCATCCATCATCCATCCATCTAACCAACATCCATCCAACCATCATCCATCCAACCATCATCCATCCAACCAGCATCCATCCAACCAACATCCATCCAACCAACAGCCATCCATCATCCATCCATCCAACAGCCATCCATCATCCAACCGACCAACATCCATCCATCATCTATCCAACCAACATCCATCCAACATCCATCCATCATCCAACCGACCAACATCCATCCAACCATCATCCATCCAACCAACAGCCATCCATCATCCAACTGACCAACATCCATCCATCATCCATCCAAATCCATCCAACCGACCAACATCCATCAAACCAACATCCATCCAACATCCATCATCCATCCAACCAACATCCATCCGACTATCATCCAACCAACATCCATAATCCATCCAACCAACAACTATCATCCAGCCAACCATCCGTCCATCATCCACCTGATGGCGAGCACAAAACACACACTGCAGCATCATATTCAGCATCATGCCGCCATGTGGGTTGGTCATTTACACTCCATATGCATACATACAGATGTTTACTGCAGCTGTTTCTGTGCTCCGTTTTATTTTATATGCTTCAGCTTTGGGTCAGAGGTCAGAGGTCAGGGGTTCATCCTGTCTGCCTCGCTCTCACTGAGATGAAATTGTGTTTTTGTGCAGAGAAGTTTGAAGCCTCTAATTTCAGTCTCTTTGTGTTTCTCCCTCCCACCGCCTGGCTCTCACTCTTCCTCTCTCTGCCTCCCACTCCTCTTCTCCAAATGTCTTACTGAGAGCTGGTTGCTATGTGAACAGGTGCTAAAGAGCCTCTTATGTTATCTGCACACACACACAAACACGCACACACACTCCTAAAACGAGGAAACCTGCGACTCTGAGGGGTCGAGGAAGACGAGGAGGAGGAAGGTAAAAGCTTCTTTTGCGTTTGTAGAGGAGAAACCAAACTCCTCCCACTCAGAGCTTTTCTTCTGTTTGTGTTTGTATGACTGACTGGCTGCTGCATAATTATTCTTATTACAGACTCTTAGATAACCCAGCAGCTGTGCTCAGCTCCACCAACACGCCACATGATTGTTTCAGGAGGTCATGTGACGCTGCGGGGTTTTCCTTTCTGTCAGATAAACCTTTCGGTTTCTGTGCAGGTGAAAGAGCCAAAACACACCTGAGCCTCCTCTGTGCCCATCAGCTCTCCTCCTGCTGCTCATCAAACCACCAGGCCCATATGGAGTCACACCACTGATCCCAGTACAACAAAGCTAATACGTGATGTAGGTCGACGTCTGCCAACACGGATTCTTCAGTCATCTGCAGGCAGAGCCTTCAGACGCACAGCTGAGCGTCTGAAGGCTCTGAGCACCGGATTCTAATCAAACCATCAAATATGTTTGTTTCAGTCTTTACTGAGGAGGTTTGTATACAACAGCCCGTCCCTGTCCACGGGCTCATTCCTGACAAAAACAGAAGACGACGACACGGAGCCTGAGAACATCCGAAGCATGTAAATGTGTTCTGGCTGTAGCCCAGAATAAAACTACGAGGCTTTAAAGTTTCTGTTTTGGGCTCAGCTGCCAATAAAACCGCTGAAAAGTCCACCACACACACACACACACACACACACTGACCAAACTTTGTATTTGTGGGGACGCTGTAGGAAGCATGTGTCCACAGGAGCATGACGCTAACCTGAGCCTCAGACGGGCCGACAGCAACAAGTCAGGACGGCAGCCGAGGTCCTCGCTTTGCACAAAGTCCTCACAAAGAGACAAAGAGAGGCGTGAACGCACAAAATGCAACGAAAATGAAGCGCTCGCTCGAAATTGGTGTTTACATTCTTCGTCTGAGGGTAACACGCCTGAATACCTGCCCCAACAGGCCTTTGTGTGCTTGTGTGTGTGTGTGTGTGTGTGTGTGTGCTTGTGTGTGTGTGTGTGTGTGTGTGTGTGTGTGTGTGTGTGTGTGTGTGTGTGTGTGTGT
>NW_024582674.1:534206-535550 GCF_018398535.1 Haplochromis burtoni
TGTGTGTGTGTGTTCCTCTTTCGTGAAACTTGTCATCTTTCTGTGTTACCTGTGAGCCAGATGTTTACACACACCCACACTATGATAATATTATGGGGTAGCAGACGCATGTCTCCATAGCGACCGCGGGCTCATGCTTTCCCACAGCTTTATGTAAAAACGGTGAAGCTGACGAGTTTCCTGCTTTTATGTTTCAAGTGCGATGATGCGGCACCCTCAGGGGGCGGAGTCTCACCTGTAAACAACGCAGCAGCAGCTTATAGCTCTTTGTGATCTCCGATCACTCCCTGCTGATGCTTTATACATGAAAAAAACAAACAATGAGTGCTTAAAGCCCCAGGAGCCAATCACAGCACGTGATGTCATTAATGAGGCGCGTACGCGGCAGGTACACACAGGTAAGTGTTTTTTCAAATCTTCCCAGCCCGACACACACGTTAGTCCGTCAGTCATCGCTGTGGGTGTGAAGAAAGGCTGAACCAGGATTATCTAGACCAGCGTCACAGCCCCAGTCTGCACACACACACATTCATGTTTACATCACTTCAGGGGACGCTGACCTGTGATCATTTTACGGGGGCCTGAGGCCACCAACAGTCTTCATAAAAATCACAGGCTCCAAATCCTGCGACTGTAAAGCCGAGGACAAAATAATCCAGACATGGAAACAGGAATTAAACGGCGAACGCAACAGGCAAAGTATTCAACAACAGCGGAGACACGCAGCATGAACCAGGGCCAAAGCACAGAGGGAGCGCTGAGGGAACTACAACAGATAAACGGATTTAGAAACACCGCTCGGGGAACAAAGTTGTTCTGTACCTGCAGCAGGTGCCGGGCTCGATCTGTCGCTCGTACACAACAGGAAGTGACGTCACTGTTATTGCTCACCTCTATGCTTACACCGTCCCCCGCCTCGTGACCGGCACGCTGGCATCATGGTACTGCATACATCTTTTATATACAGTCTGTGGTCCAACATAACTGACCTGAAGTCAGTTTGAGTTTTTCTGTCTGTTTGAAGCAGCCCTGTGGGGGACCACGCCCCCGTCAGCCTCTCTGACTGGTCACAGTCATTGGTCAGTGATCAGAGGTGCGAGCGCTCCTGAATACTTGATGGTGATTCATGGTTAAACTTTCTCACAGGGTCACCCTCCAACGTTAAACACGAGCAGCGCCTCCATCCATCCCCATCAAACACACGAGTGTGCTGTGGGAGGAGCCAGACAAGGATTATTATGAAGATCATGCAAAGCCACTCTGCTGCACTTCAGCAGTAAAGTCAGTCCGCTTTAGCAGAGCGTTCAAAAATCCCAGTGTTCATGAAGGAAACCCCAGCTTTCC
>NW_024582674.1:536033-538225 GCF_018398535.1 Haplochromis burtoni
TGTGTGTGTGTGTGTGTGAGAGAGCAGTGAAGGCTGGATGTGGGTCAGGCTGACGGGCTGAAGCTCTGCAGTGTTAAATATGAAGCAGTGATTTCCAGCTGCAGACTCGTCGCTCCGCTGCAGCTCACCTGCCCGACACCCTCTGACCTCTGACCTCTGAGCTCAGCACAGGACTCAGTTAACGCCACAGACATTCTGAAGCTTCGCTTTAATAAGGATCCATAAACTGTTCACAGCCTGAGAAAAAACATCTTCATCTTTGCTTCTGATGATTTTGTCAGTGTTTCGTTAAATTACGCTCAGACCTGCTGGGTTTGTAGTTTGTAAATGACTGCCTCTCCATATTTGTAGTCCTGCAGAGCGACTACAAACACAGTGAATCCTGCAGAGCTGCGACGCTCCTGAGGGCAAGCCCAGCTTTCATTCCTCATCTCAGAGAGAAACGCCGCCTCGCATCTCTGCTCCGACACAAACCCGCCGCATTAAACCTGCGTCCACAGACGGGCCGCTAATCTGCTGGGACAACAAACAGCTGCTAATCACAGACCTTTGGAGCTGCGTGCATCCATCACAGCAAATGCTGCTCCACTCAGCCGCTGGGTCTCACACACACACACTGTGCCACACAGACCCACCTGCAGGGAACAAAACCCTGAATTAGATCCAGAATTTTCTGTAATTCTGCAAAAAATCTTTGAAATCTTCCACAAAGCAGACGTTGGTTCAGATTAAGGTGAGCGTGTGAACACACTCATTATTATTATTATTAATAATACGGTTTCACGTGGTGATGGACACAAACGCTCACAGTGCCTCAGAAGCGTGTCCTCGTCCCCGTCTGTCTCTCTCACGTGTTTTAAAATTCGTTTGATCGTCGGGCGTCGGCGCCTGTTTGCTTCACGGACGCAGTTTCTCACAAACACCTGAAACTCTGACACGCAGCTTTAGTGTGTGTGCAATGTATTGTGGGCCATTGCTCCTCTGTCCCAAACGCGTTCAAAGACAGGAAGTGTTAAGCGTCCCGTCTGACACGACGACCCCGACCGCAGGAAGTGGCATCCTGCCTGCTCGCACTCAGCAGTTCCCCCTCAGACACGCCTCTGCAGCAGGACGGCGAGGGACGCCAATCTGTGAGATTATTTCAGTTTGATCTTCTAACAGCTGATAACAGGAAGTGGAGCTTTTTCACAATAAAGCATCACTGCCCAGACTCAGATTCAATCTGCTTTCAGCCTGAGACACGTCACATTTACCAAACTCGTCGCGTGCGGATGCAGAGCATTATTTTGCAGAGCCGTGTAACTGAAACTGAGCTGTGATTAAAACGTGTGAAGGTCTTCATGTCCTCAGCAGCTCTGATGTCTTCACTCGTGTGAACAAATGACTCGTTTGAGGAAAATGGAGCTCACAGCTCAAACTGTGAAGAGCTTATTACACAGCAAGAACTCAAAATCTTATTTGTCTTATTTCTAGCCGAAATTATCTCATTACACTTAAAATAAGACTAAACCGGCTACAAAGCATCAGTAAGATAAAGGAACTTGTTTCAAGACAGTGAATCTTGAAACTAGAGAAAAACTAGAGAATTTTCACTTGTTTCATTGGCAGATTTTTTCACTTAATACAAGATATTTCGCCTTGAAACAAGTGAAAATTCTCAAGTTTTTCTCTAGTTTCTGCAGCGTAACGCCGGGCGCTTACATAACGCACGGAGCGAGCCGACCATCCGGATCCTCCAAGCAGCAGGAAGCTACAGACACGTCTGTTCTTTGGCCTTTATTATAAAAACAGAACATAATAAAGACGTCGCTCGGTGATCGCTTCAGTGTTGCTGAGCAGAAGCTGCACAGCATGAAACATCAAAGCTTTACTCATCAGGACACGTTCAGCTTTATTTTCTGTGTTTCTAAAATTACAAAATGACACGAAATAAAGTTTTTTACTTAATATTTGAATTCTGGTTGTTTTTATTTTAATGATTTAATGCAATTTTAAAACATTTGATGTCTTATTGCAGATTTTTAAATTGTTACAATGTTTAAGTGCATTTGATATTTTTATGAAATTTTTGAATCCTTTTTATTTTCCAATCTGTGAAAAAGCAGAAATGCAGCAGAAAACAGCACACACACACACACACACACAGACACACACATACACAGCGGAGACACGCAGCATGAACCAGGGCCAAA
>NW_024582674.1:538649-554373 GCF_018398535.1 Haplochromis burtoni
CACACACACACACACACACACACACACACACACACACACACACACACACACACACACCTGCTGGAGGCTGAGGAGCCTCAGAAACACACACAGTATAAAACAGGTCGTGGTACAAACAGAGGCCTGCACTGACTGAACTCTGGTGCCGTTCGTTTGGTCAGATGTGAACGTGGACGTCTGACCAATCAGCACACTGAGCGTGCTCACTGACGGCACGGTCGCAGTGGCCTGTGGGCGCGAGCGTGCCGTCCGCCTGCCGACCTGCTGCTCCACACTTCCATCACTCACAGAGACGTTCAGTACCTTAGAGATCCAGAACTGGACCTTCAGACTTCCTGGGGTCACACGTGAGCCGGGCTCGTGAATCTCACTTCTTACCTTTGCAGTGTCCGAAGCGTTTTCCCACCACGCTGTCCAGCACGGCGAGCGTCAGGTTTTCCGGGGTATCGGCATGAACAGGTGTCCCCCCTCCTCCTCCTCCCCCATCCGTGATGAGGCTCGCCTCAGAGCTCTGCTCGTCACTGGACAGAGACGGGCTGCGGACGTCTCCTCCTCCAGAACCAGAACCGGACCCCGAACCAGAGCCGGAGCCATTAGCATTGCTGGGGGCAGTCACTACACCGGTCCCTGTGGCTGAGGGCCAGGAGGGCGGGTCCTCACTGTCAGGGCTGTGGGGGGGTCAAAGGTCAAATGTCAGAGTTTGTCTCTGCTGCAGATTTATTGAAGAGTGTGTGTGGTGGTTTCGTTTTGGGGTTGAATCTGAATGTCTTATTTAATCAGAGTCGTCACTGAGGCGATAAAGTTGACGAGACCTCTGAGGACGTCAGCTTTGCATGATTCAAAACAATCCTTATTCACCCTAAACCGGCCCTCAGCTCATCGCCGGCTGAAACAAGCCGTTTTAGCTCCTGTCTCTTTAAGACCCGCCTCTTTGAAAGCTCATTGTGTTCTGATTGGCTGGTATCTGGAAGCCTATTGAGAAGGGCTGTATTAACTATTACGTTTCCAGTAATGAGCTCAGTGTGTGAACAGTAATCACTGGGAGCTCAGACTGCTGGAAACACTCTATCAGTTTTATACACTGAACACCTGAATGATGTCATAGAAAGGATAGAAGCCCCACCCACCTAATCAGAAGAAGTTTACCTTGATGAGAAGGTAAAACAGCTTGCTTCACACAGAGGATGAAGTGAGGAGCTGCACTGAGGCTCAGATACAGAAGGATTATTATAAACTATGGATCATGCAAAGCCAGGAACAAGTTCAAGAGTAAAACACGGAGCTGACGAGGAGCAGGACAGATCCCAGACTGTTAAAGTGTCGTCCATCACATCAACATCAGCGTGGCAGCATCGAGCCAGAGTCAGCTGTTACTGACGGCTAAACCAACGAATGTCAGTCTTTCACTCACTTCTCTCCTGATGTCAGTGATCTTTTTGCTGTTCCTGCTGTGAATCAGTCTGATGTAAACTAAAGTCTGAATCAAGGAATTGACGTTTTTCAGAAAAATTGAAACAACGAGCACAAAGAGTTTCACACAGAATTAATACTCAGACAGAGTCCTCTTCACACTGAGGTCAATTATGGAGTTCCACAGCTCTACACACCCAGCTCTATCTGTCCATGAAGCCAGATAACACACACCAATGAGTTAAACTGCAGGAATGTCTTAAAGACATAAAGACCTGGATGGCCGCTAACTTTCTGCTTCTTAATTCAGATCAAACTGAGGTTATTGTACTCGGTCCTGAAAAGCTTAGAAATATGGTGTCTGAGCAGATTC
Source organism: Haplochromis burtoni (assembly GCF_018398535.1). Taxonomy (NCBI): domain Eukaryota; kingdom Metazoa; phylum Chordata; class Actinopteri; order Cichliformes; family Cichlidae; genus Haplochromis; species Haplochromis burtoni. The sequence continues at coordinate 540,433 of NW_024582674.1, forward strand.
TTACTCTGGATGGCATTACCTTGGCCTCCAGTAACACTGTGAGGAACCTTGGAGTCATTTTTGACCAGGACATGTCCTTCAACGCACATATTAAACAAATATGTAAGACTGCTTTCTTCCATTTGTGCAGCATCTCTAAAGTTAGAAATATCCTGTCTCAGAGTGATGCTGAAAAACTAGTTCATGCATTTATTACTTCCAGGCTGGACGACTGTAATTCATTATTATCAGGAAGTCCTAAAAACTCCCTGAAAAGCCTTCAGCTGGTCCACAGCAGATGGCCCCGCCCCTCCTTGAGCCTGTTGGAGGTTTCTTCCTGTTAAAAGGGAGTTTTTCCTTCCCATTGTCGCCAGCTGCGGCTCACAGTGTAAATCAATCCAGCTCACAGGAGTTAACAACACAACAGCAAGCTTGTATTTAAAGGTAAACCGTGTGAGTATGTCACAGGTGTCGGAAACACGCAGGTAACATTCAGGTAACGCGGGTCTGACTGTAACCGCAGCGTTACCGGCTTACATAAGCTGTCTGCGATCACGTGACTGAATCACGGGTTCACCTGCAGACGGGGAGTCCCGGGACCCCTTTAAGGACCGCGGTCCACCTGCTGCTCATCCCCCACGAACCCGCTCTGACTCACCTGAACACCTCGCGAGCCTGGCCGCTCTCCGGTGACGTCTCCCTGAAGAACGGGACGACCCGGGACAGGCTGGCCCTGCGGCGGGACGCCCCGGTGCCGCCGGCTTTATCTGCCACCCCGCCGACGAAGCCCCCAGCCCGGGTCAGCGCCGTGGTCTGCTTCTTCAGGAACTTCTCCAGAGGTTTCATCCCCGCAGGCATGGTGGGAGTCTGGGCGGAGGAGGCGGCGGTACTCGGTGGGTGGATGCGATGGGAGGGGGCGGCTGCTACATCACCGGCCCCGCGGGTCGGGGCGGGCAGGTGAGCGCGGACCGTCCGAGGCTCTGCGGGCTGCTGCGGACGCCAGCCGGCTCTACCCCATCGGCGGAGGCGGAGGTGTTCCTCCGTGCTCCTCTCCTGCTTTCACACAGACTCTTCCGTGGCAACGGCCCCGGCTTCTGCTGCACCGTCCCCGGCCTCTCCGCTCGGGCTTCGGCCTCGGTCCGCTCCTCCTCTTGCTCCTCACCTGAGCACGCGCCCGGCGCTGCGTTCCGGTGCTGTGGGTTTTCTGGGCAGCGGTGCTGGTTCGGTTTGGTTTCCAGGTCCGATGCTGCGGAAGCTCCGACGGTCCGCGAGACTGTGCGCGAGCTCTCTCTTACTCTCTCCCTGCCTCTCTCTCCCTCTCTCTCCTCCCCTTCTGCTAAATTAAAGCGATGAGAAGTGAGTGTGAACGTGCACGCTCCCCCGGCCCTCCCCGCGCTCATCTGCTGCAGTTGCGCGCTCCCGCGGCACTGGCAGGGCGGGCACGCGCAGACACATTTACTTGCAGTGGTGTAAAATTGATGGATATGGAAATATCCCCGACACAGGAGCGCTCGTTTCAGCCGGAAGTACCGCGAGACTTCAGCTCCAGATCACGTTACTCTTATCCACCTGCACGCGCGCACACACACCTTTAGCACAACCACGATCAAAGACAAGCCAGGACTTTTCACAGAGGTCAGAGGTCACCTGGATTTAGCGTCACACCAACATTATTGACTCTCTGTGAGGTCACCTGACCGTTTATTGATCTGTGTGCTGGAACATGATCGCAACAATCAGCCACACAGCAAACTGTAACCTGACACACACACACGCCTGCTCCTCCTCCTGCAGGAGCAGCCAGCAGCATGTTGCTGTAACCTGACACCACCACCTGAGACCACACCCCCATCACCTGAGACCACACCTCCATCACCTGAGACCACACCTCCACCACAGACACAAATCATGAGCATAAAACCAAAGAAATGATGATGATTATAACGGCAAGCATCAGCTTTCCTCACATACGCCTGTTTCAGCGGGAACACGTCTGGATGACCTCACCTGTGCATGACAGCGTGTTCTCAGCTCACCTGAAGCTCGGACTCTGAGGACACGACTCACACTAACACACATTCCAGTTGTTCTCACGCGTGTCTGTGTACAGGATCAATGATCGGGGCGAGATCACCAATCCCCGAGGGGAGCAGGCTGAGGAGCACACCTGATTGGACAGGATCCCAGCTGTCCTTTGACCTTTGACCCCCACAGCCAAGAGTCCAGACTGCAGCCCACAGGACTTATTCAGGAGCAGTTTTGAGACTTAGACTTAGAGTTTTATTGTAATTGTCTTGCACAGCGAAATCGGGCAGCTGGACCACAAAGTGCAAAAGTAAAGAGGGGAAAATAATAATAAGCAATACACATGTATGAGTGAACTATGTGCATGGTGTTTGCGTTTGTACTGCTCGTTACACATTTTAACAGCTGGACGGCTTTTTGAACTTTGACATGAGCAGAGATTTTGACTGTAACTCGTTAATGTTGAGCCCGCCTTCAGTGTGAGTGACACCGTGTGTGTGTGCGTCCTCTGCCCCGTGCTGTTAACGCTGCGTTATTTTTCTCTGAAGCAGCTTTTTACCAAATAATCTTCATCACTTTTCTAATATTTGAACACAGTGTTTCTGTTACAGTGAGGCTGGAGGACGAGCTTTATTACGCAGGTACGCTGTGACCTGTGTGTGTGTTCATGTTTGACTGAACATGGCGCGTGTCACTCCTGGGGCTCACGTTTGCACATGCTCAGTGGTCTCTGGTTGCACACAGACAGTTCAGGTATTCTGAGGTCAAACAGGTGAAGTCCTGACAAATCTCTGAAATCATCATCATCATCTGTGCTGCACACAGACGAAGCTGTCTAAGCTTGAGATCTGGAGCTGACACAGTGTTAATATCCTCCTGCTGCTGCAACACCGGAGCAGTTTAAACAGAAAGTCAGGAGCAAAAAGCTTCGGCCAGTAAAACCAGACGAATGAAGAAATGCTGAAAAAGAATCAAACCAACAGGGAAGAAATAAATCCTGCACATAGAAAAAACTAAAGTATCCAAGATAAAGTAAAAATATGAGAATAAGAACAAAATCACAGAAAGCTGACAAAGATTTAAAAAATATTTTAACAGAAAGGAGAGAAAAATGAAACGTGAAAGTAAAAATCATGTAAAGACACTCGCTGCTAACATCACAGATCTGGAGCCAATTAGAAGGCAGGAAACTCCTCCTGTTCAGAAGTCCTTACATCATCATCTACATTCAGCTGTCAGTCACAGTGTCAATGAGCCCATCACCATGGTTACGGCAGTGTGTGTGACCACGGTAACAAAGATACTGCCGTTTGTTTTTTCTTCTTCTTTTCATCAGCTTCATTTACACGTGGGGGAGGGGGAGGGGGAGGGAGGATCCTTCTGCTTCACCTGCTGCTGAATATTCATGAGAAGGAGCCACTGCCTGTGAGCTGATTGGCTACCAGCAGCTGCCAATCACACATTTATATAAGCGCTGCAGCCCGCCCCCTGCAGGTCATAAATATTCATATTAACGGCCAGAAAGCGTGTGTGTGTGTGTGTGTGTGTGTGTGCGCGCGCGTGCGTGCGTGTCTACAGGTTCTTACTATCTTGGTGGGGACCAACAGTCCTCATACGTACCAAAATCCAGTTCCCCACGGGGTTGAAGGCATTTTTCACACTAAAAATGTGGCTTTGGTGTTAGGGTTACATTTGGGATTACTGAGGACTCGCTCGCAGTGCATGCTGGGAAAACAAAAAGCAGCTCATGAGCCTGCAGTTCCTCTGGTGTCCAGCAGAGGCAGCAGTGAGTCTGTCCCCGGAGACTCCCCTGTTAAAACTTTAGGATAGAGTAGAATATTTATTATATGAAAATGTTTGTTACAGCAGAGTCAACATGTTCACAGCCGGTAACACAAACTGTTTGCACTCTGTAGATCATTTCTTCCTTTATAACACCTGTTATTATAACTCACCTGTTTAACCTGTGTTACAGCTGAAAGTGTGCATTATTATTATACAGGCAGCTGTACCTGCTAGCTGTCTGCTAGGCTTCACCTCAGCTGGATAAACTGGACCTGGCTGCTGTGATGTTAGCTGGTCAGATCGAAAGCCTCAGCCTGTCCAGCTGACAGTGAGTGGTACAGTGTACATGTGGCACCCTGAAGAATCATCATAAACTAATACACTTAAAGGTACAGTCAGTCATTTTTTGAAGATATTTAATAAAAAACATGATGCTGTACTCATTCTGTGAGATGGGCAGTAACACGTTAAAAGTAACGCATTACTGTAATCCGATTACTTTTTTCAAGTAACGAGTAGAGTATGGGATTACTATTGCAACAAAGTAATTAGATTATTGTTACTTTCCCATAAGCATGCTGCATTACTAAACAGTGATTCTGTTTGTGAGAGTGAAAGAGTGAGTTTAAACACAAAATCATTTTATTTATTTACATTTCTTCAAGTCAAAGACTGTTGCATATAATTTAATGTTTGTTTGATGCATGAAGTTAAAAGATTAAAACTAATAAAACAATTTTTAAAAAGAGGCTTTTTCATTTGATTACATTTATATGATGTATTGTACAGAAAACATAGAATTGGGCTGAAAAGTCAATTGCTTAACTTTGTATTCAGGTTTTGCATCCTGTTTTTACAAAGTAACTAAGTAATAAAGTAACTAATCACTTTTGAAAAATAAGTAATCAGTAATTAGTAACTAATTACTATTTTCAAGGAACTTGACCAACGCTGTAATTACACAAACATGTCCACGCCATTTGTGGTTCCAGTTACTCTATACTGAATGTTTTTGATTTGTCCCATAACAGTAAGAAAACAGACCTCTGCTGACATCTAGAGGAGAGAAATGTTACAGACTGTAACGTTAGCCAGAATTATGTTTCCTGAGGAGTCTAAAACTGTTAAGGGTTCAATATTGAGGAAGGGTACAAGAGGGGATCGAAGAATAACCACACTGATCCAGCCGGGTGAAGTCAAACGATGATCTTCCCACGCGTGTATTAAAATCATCGTTTGACTTCACAATAACTAAAACCAGGCTTAAAGTCTGTCATAGGCCTGAACAATGGCCACACATGAGTCTCTGTGAGTCTGTCCTGTGTGTGTGTGTGTGTGATAAAGAGCTGAGTGAGCATCAAATTAAAATTGAAATCATGTTATTTTTTTTTAAATGAAACAGTTTTCTAATATTCTGAAGGGGAAGCATGTGGCAGCAGAGATGCCATCATGGAGTGAAGGCTGTGACCAACGTTTCCAGCACCTTGCTCATTTATGAAGGATTAAAGCAGCTCTCACAGTAAAAACAGAACCAACATGGCAGTAGTAAGGTTACCTAATAAAGTGGTCGGCGAGCGCAGAAGCTCTACAAAAGCTCTTTTTGCAGTTTGATGTGAACCGGAGTGTGGAAGCACTTGTTCCTGTGTGGGTTCTCTCTGGGTTCTCCAGCTTCCTCCCACAGTCCGAACACCTGCCTGTGAGGCTAACAGCTGATTCTCAGACAGGTGTGAATGTTGATGGCATGTTTGTGATTGAACGTTGTAGTGATGTCAGTTCTGTTTGCACCAGCAGAGGGCGCCAGCTGTTTTTGTGACCTCTGACTCTTCACCCCATGAAGTTAGGAGGCGGTGCATTAACCCAACTCAGACTCAGTTACAGCTGACAGTCTGGATTCAACCTCTGAATCAGTCTACACACAAACTCTGAGTTCTTTGGACACCACCTTTTTTTGGTCTTCTAGGTGTGTTTTTGGAAAACATTTGAGGTCAGAGGTCACATGTCAAAATTATAGCCTAAATAAGGGGAAGAGAGCAATGTTGACAGGAAGTAGCAGCAGGGTCAAAGGTCGTGAAGGGGCAGTAAAATGATTTTTAGTGCCAGCCTCCTCGTTTTGCCACAGTTGTCAGTTATGTCACTAGTTAGCAAACAAACTGTAGTCTGTTAGCAGCAACCAGCATCACATTGTAACGTATCGTTAAAATGTCTGCGCTGGCTTCCAGTTAGCTTCAGATATAAATTTTAAATCAGAACTCTTACTTTCATGGCCTTACGAGGAGAGGCTCCCACTAATATTAAATTCAGTTTTATTTATCCAGCCCCAAATCTACAACAGTCGCCTCAGAGGGCTTTATATTGTAAGGTAGATCCCACAACAATAAATACAGAGAAAAACCCAACAATCATATGACCCCCTATGAGCAACACTTTGGCGACAGTGGGAAGGAAAAACTCCCTTTTAACAGGAAGAAACCTCCAGCAGAACCAGGCTCAGGGAGGGGCGGGGCCATCTGCTGTGATTGGTTGGGGTGAGAGAAGGAAGACAGGATAAAGACATGCTGTGGAAGCTGCTGTTAACACATAGTGAGTGAGAAAGGTGACTGGAAAGGAAAAACTCAATGCATCATGGGAATCCCCCGGCAGCCTATTATGCAGCATAACTAAGGGAGGATTCAGGGTCACCTGGTCCAGCCCTAACTATATGCTTTAGCAAAAAGGAAAGTTTAAGCCTAATCTTGAAAGTAGAGATAGTGTCTGTCTCCTGAATCCAAACTGGAAGCTGGTTCCACAGAAGAGGGGCCTGAAAACTGAAGGCTCTGCCTCCCATTCTACTTTTAAATACTCTAGGAACAACAAGTAGGCCTGCAGAGCGAGAGCGAAGTGCTCTAATAGGGTGATATGGTACTACAAGGTCATTAAGATAAGATGGGGCCTGATTATTTAAGACCTTGTATGTGAGGACAGATTTTAATCTGGATTTAACAGGAAGCCAAAACAGGAGAAATCTGCTCTCTCTTTCTAGTCCCTGTCAGGACTCTTGCTGCAGCATTTTGGATTAGCTGAAGGCTTTTCAGGGAGTTTTTAGGACTCCTGATAATAATGAATTACAGTACGTCCAGCCTGGAAGTAATAAATGCATGAACTAGTTTTTCAGCATCACTCCGAGACAAAAAATGTCTCTCCATGTAACGATCTGCTAGGGAGTGTGGGGAGCCATAGCCCCGTCCCCCAGGGCATGAAGCAGGTATGGAGGAGATCCAGGCCCAGACATCCAGAGGCCCCAGAATACAGGACCCAAGGAGGACCACCAGGGGGCAACCATGCCACCCTCCTGGAGAAGAGCTGAGGAGAGCCCCAAACGAGAGGTCACCCAGCAGCCACAGAGCAGAGACCAGAGGGGGTTGCAGTGACGTGCCCGCGGGCTCTGCCAGGCAGCAGCTGTGCCAGAGAGGACCGAGCCTCAGGCCCAGAGGCCTGAGGGCACCCCACCCTACCGGAAGGGGCCCAGCTGGGCCACAGGCGCCAGGCCCTGCCAATCAGGCCACCAGGAGTGAGTTGGTACATACATGAGCGCCCAGCCCCAGACACCAAGAACCACCAACACACCAACGTCTGAGGGCATCAGCCACTGGCAGGGAGTGTGGTGAGGGGAGATAGGCCTCCATACCTTGGAGAGCCTGAGATGTTCCCAGAGAGGTGGAGTCTAAGACCCAAGCTGACATATAGACACGGACGAACAGGCGCACGCAGACACAAACATGTATTCCCACCCCCATATGCACAACCAAATACTCTGCACTCACACGACATGGAGACAGACACAAATAAACACTGTTACACAATCACACTCCCCAAACATACTCTATATCCCAGGTCCAGGTACCCCTGCACCCAGAGGGGCAAACCGTACCCAGACCCAGGAGATGTTGCCCTTCTCTCTGGGGTGGAGGAAAGCAGACCGCCTCCTTATCTACAGTAGCGGGGAGGCCCCGCATGCCAGACCCCAATCTGATGGCCAGCACCTCCTCCCAGCCCCCCAGCCCCGACGGTTAACAGAACGGGGGTGAGTGAAGACCCCAAACCTCCCTCTGCCAGCTCAAATGTAGTGTTGCTGCATGCTGTTCTAAAGTGCATTTAAAACACAGGAGGGCATGGTGCTTCCTGCCAGAGAGCAGCACGGCTCCTCCCGAAAACCCTCAGTGTCTATATGCATTTAAAATTGAGGGTAGGGCACCAGCGCCAGAGGTGGGTTTGAATACACCGACCATCCTCTGGATGCCGTGTAGCGTGCCCACCCCAAAGGCCCTATATGTATGTTTTATGAGAGTGTGAGTAATGTGGATGTCTAGGCTGCGGAATAAAATTGAGGCACAGGTGGCCAGAAGGGAGTGCCTCCCCTGCACCCTGGTGACACACCCGCACCCCAAGCTCTGCGTGTGTGGGTGGGTGTGGTGGAGCGGGAAGGGGGAGGCAACTGAGGATGGGGAGGGAAGAAAGGGAGGGGTAAGCGGCCCCTCCCTGGGGCCAGCTCTCCCGCTGAACCCAGTAGGCACCCCCACACTCTGGAACCCACCAGGGCAAGGCGGCCCAGGCCCATCCGGACTGGGACCCACAGCAGCAGCACCACCCAGCCACACAGAGTCCGGGGCAGCCCACCCGACCACACTGCAGAGAAAACTGCACCCACCCCGTCATCCAATCATCTCCCAGACTACACAAGACAATAGACACCCAGGCTGAGTCACTCTCCACCTCTCCTATATCTCTCCCCCACCTGCAGAGTGAACTCCTGGAGAGAGGAGACCTCCTGCAAAGATGTAACAGCCTCCCCACCAGTTAGAGAGCCTTCCAGTTGGGCCGATGCACCAGACGTCCCCAGCACCGGGGCTGAGCCCCCCTGCACCCACCCGCCCACAACCCCAGCGACACAACAACCAGGACCCAAGCCTCCATGCCCATCCCGGACCCACCCAGGGGCAGCCAGGCTGCCAGGCCAGTAACCAACGTCCGCCAGCATAGACCCTCCCCCATCTCCTCTGTACGCAGCCACAAGGAAAACACCATCTAAGAGCCACCAGCGCCCCTAACCAGGTCATGGACACAACCCCCGGGTTAGGCCCTCCAGGGAAAACGTCCCTAGGGAATCCCCAGATGCCCTAAGGCCGTCCATACCCCCATATCAACCACAATAGCGAAGGCAGGACCAAACCATGACCCCCCCACCCCCACTAGGTGATGAAGCCGATCAAAGGAGCCCAGAGGGATTGATCAAAGGTGATGGCAGAGGCTGTATCAAGACTAATGTGAGCTATTAGATGGTTTTTATATTGGTTAGAATTAAGATTATTTTTATTTTTCCAGTTAATGAGGACCGTTTTCTTGGCTATGCATAGGGCCGTAAAAACAACGTGGGCTGTGTTTATTTCTGCAGTGACCTCATCCAAGTTGCCCTGGAAACACACTAAAGGGGAGGCTGGAATGTTACATTTCAGACACTTTGATAAGTCTTCACATATCTCACGCCAAAACCTTTGAACTGCTGGACAGAACCAAAGAGTGTGGATGTAATTGTCCAGTGTATTTGCTGTGCAGTGTGAGCAGTTGTTGGAAGATGTAAAGCCCATCTGGAACATCCTATGACCTGTATAGTGCACTCTGTGTAATATTTTGTGTTGTATTAATTGAAGACTGGGATTTCTGATCCATTGAAAGGTTTTTAAAGCACTTGTTGCAGGCTGCCGAGTTTGCATATTTTGCTGTGAAGTACAGCCAGACTTGACCGCTTCGTCTTGGGCATTTTTTAATCTGTAGCTCTGCTCTGAAAGAACGTACGTACCTGGACCTGCCTACTATCCTCGGAAACGTAAAATGATTGGCTAGAATCTAAAGTGTATCACTAGCTCAGGAGAAAAAAGCACCGAAATGTGTGCTGCTTTTCGGTCTGGTTACTACCATTTATGTCAGAACCGGTGCCATGATACCGGTACCCATCCCTAACTAAATCAGATAAAAAGTCTGAGAAATCAGACAAACTCTGTGTAAGGCCCAGGTGGACGATAGATGATAACAAGTAAGACTGGTTTCTGAGTTTTACAGCTGGGGTGGACGAGGCTAAGCATCAGGCTTTCAAATGAATTAAAAGTCTGTCTGGGTCTTTGGTTGATTAATAGGCTGGTGTGAAAAATTGCTGCCACACCGCCCCCTCGGCCTGTGCTTCGAGGTTTCTGGTAGTTAGAATGACTCGGGGGTGTTGATTCATTTAAACTAACATAATCATCCTGCTGCAACCAGGTTTCTGTAAGGCAGAGTAAATCAATTTGTTGATCAATTATTAAGTCATGTACTAACAGAGACTTGGAGGAGAGAGACCTAATATTTAATAATCCACATTTCACTGTTTTACTCTTTGGTTCAGATGTGGATACTGTATTGTTCTTTCTTTGTAATTGTTTATGTTTAAGTTGTTTGTTGCTGGTTTTTAGTTTGTTTTTTGTCTGTTTGGGAGCTGACACAGTCTCTATGGAGATGGGTTTTTGGGGGGGTAGCAGGAGGAGAGAAGCTGCAGAGAGGCGTGTAAGACTGCAACTCTGCTTCCTGGTCCCAACTCTGGATAGTCATATTTTGGGGGGTTTAATAAATTTGTCCATATTTCTAGAAATGAGAGCTGCTCCATCCAAAGTGGGATGGATGCCGTCTCTCCTAACAAGACCAGGTTTCCTCCAGAAGGTTTGCCAATTATCTATGAAGCCCACATCGTTTCTGGGACACCACTCAGACAGCCAGCAATTTAAGGAGAACATGCGGCTAAACATGTCACTCCTGGTCTGATTGGGGAGGGGACCAGAGAAAACTACAGAGTCCACATTGTTTTGGCAAAGTTGCACACCGATTCAATATTGATTTTAGTGACCTCCGATTGGCGTAACCGGGTGTCATTACTGCCGACGTGAATTATGATTTTACTGAATTTACGTTTACCCTTAGCCAGCAGTTTTAAATTTCCTTCAATGTCGCCTGCTCTGGCCCCTGGAAGACAATTGACTATGGTTGCCGGTGTCTCTAGCTTCACATGTCTGAGAACAGAATCACCAATTACCAGAGTTTGACCCCCGGCGGGTGTGTCGCCGAGTGGGGAAAAACGGTTAGACACATGAACGGGTTGGTGGTGTACCTGGGGCTTCTGTTTAGGACTATGCTTCCTCCTCACCGTGACCCAGCCGCCCTCTTTCCCCAGCTGCTTGGGGTCTGCCGGGGAACAGCTAGCGGGGCCTACGCTATCTTCGGCTGCACCAGCTACAGGGGCCTGGCTAGCTACGGGTGAATGAAGGGTGCGAAGCCGAGTCTCCAATTCAGTAATCCTGGCCTCCAGAGCTGCAAATATGCTACATTTGTTACAGATATCATTACTGCTAAAGGAGGCCGAGGAGTAACTAAACATCTGACACAATGAGCAGGAAAGTGCAGGAGGGACAGGTGAAGAGGCCATGCTGCTAGCGAGTTGACTACGAGCTAAGCTAAGCTAGCGAAACAGTAAAGACACAGTGAGTGAATACTTTGGCTATAAATTAGGTAGTGAGTACACAGAGAGTGTGCTTCGGATGAAGCACGTGAAGATTATACTATGAAGAAGGAATGTATCTATGTGTCCCTGCTGAAGAGAAGCACCCCCACAGCATGATGCTGCCACCACCATATTTGACAGTGGGGATGGTGTGTTCAGAGTGATGTGCAGTGTTAGTTTTCCGCCACACATAGCGTTTTGCATTTTGGCCAAAAAGTTCCATTTTGGTCTCATCTGACCAGAGCAGCTTCTTCCACATGTTTGCTGTGTCCCCACATGGCTTGTGGCAAACTGCAAACGGGACTTCTTATGGTTTTCTGTTAACAATGGCTTTCTTCTTGCCACTCTTCCATAAAGGCCAACTTTGTGCAGTGCACGACTAATAGTTGTCCTATGGACAGATTCCCCCACCTGAGCTGTAGATCTCTGCAGCTCGTCCAGAGTCACCATGGGCCTCTTGGCTGCATTTCTGATCAGCGCTCTCCTTGTTCGGCCTGTGAGTTTAGGTGGACGGCCTTGTCTTGGTAGGTTTACAGTTGTGCCATACTCCTTCCATTTCTGAATGATGGCTTGAACAGTGCTCCGTGGGATGTTCAAGGCTTGGGAAATCTTTTTGTAGCCTAAGCCTGCTTTAAATTTCTCAATAACTTTATCCCTGACCTGTCTGCTGTGTTCTTTGGACTTCATGGTGTTGTTGCTCCCAATATTCTCTTAGACAACCTCTGAGGCCGTCACAGAGCAGCTGTATTTGTACTGACATTAGATTACACACAGGTGCACTCTATTTAGTCATTAGCACTCATCAGGCAACGTCTATGGGCACATAGACATGGGCACACCCCACTTTGCAGTTATTTATTTGTAGAAAATGTTTGGAGTCATGTCTGATTTTCGTTCCACTTCTCACGTGTGCACCACTTTGTGTTGGTCTTTCACCTGGAATTCCAATAAAACTGATTCATGTTTGTGGCTGTAATGTGACAAAATGTGGGAAAGTTCAAGGGGGCCGAATACTTTTGCAAGCCACTGTAGATGTTAGCACAGTGCATCTTGTATGCACACTTTCTCACAGTGACCTTTGCATTGTAAGCAATACAAGATCATATTAACACACTGATTGTAAACAGACACAGAAAAACTGGCAACCAAAAGATCTACATGGCCTACAAGCTCATGCGAAACTAAGATGTTGCTTTCATCCTCCTGTTCCTGTAAAAAACATACATATAGCCACCCTTTTGTCGCTTTGTGGGTGGAGGTGCAATCTTGCATATTGGTGTCAAGTCAGTCAAGTTTTTGTCAGTCCAGTCAGTCCCCATGTTTATTGCTGATAGGAGAATCTCTCATGTCACATTAACACGAGAAAATGCACACAACCATGCAGGACGACGCGACACGGAACAGAAGGAGACTGTGACATCAATACACAGAAGGTGATGAGAGATGTGGGAACACACGGGGAGCATTGCTGAGGACAGTTACACATAACAAGACAGGGAGGATACGGAACTGACAATACTGACCCAAGACGCAGACCTTAAACGTAACACAAGAAGCACACAGAGAAAGCCTGGAGAGAGACAGAGAACATGAAGGAGCACATGACGGAATTTGCATGTTAGCTAAATATTTAGTTTCCTGTAACATTTAGATTTAACATTTAAAATTGTGTTTTAAATATGAAAAGTTACAAATAATTTATTAAATGTTGTAAAAAAATGTCTCGAAAAAACATGTTTTTGTGAGGTTTTGAGCTAAATGTGGAAAAATGTTGCCATTAATTTCAGCATGTTTCAGTTTATAAACCTCACCCCATATGTGTGTGTTCCCGATCGTGACAGAGATGAAGTTGAAATTAATCTTGACCCTTCAGCTCAGACTCCTTACATTTACACAGGGAAGTGTAGGAAATCTAAAGGTGTGCAGGGTGGAACGTTTGTGGTTCTGATTGAAAGTGATGAAAAAATGATGGAAACAGAGTTAGTTTTTTTAAAAGAACTTCCTTCCAGATGTTTCTTTAGGTTGGAGTCTTTTGACGCAATGACACTCAAACACAAACGGCTAAAATATTGTGAGAATGATTTTGAGTAAAGTCAGATATGATCTGTGCTCATTAAGATGCTCTCACCTTCAATGGGTCACATGACCATATGCTGTCTGTCCGTGTGATCTGATTGGAAAGAGTTGAAACCAATGAAATGCTTCTGTTGTAAGCAGGAAGCACAATCATGGTCTGAATGCTTTGCTGCGCCAAACAGCCAGGAGGAGCGCCGTAGACTCTCTGTAGGCTTCTCTTGTTAATTTTGATTTTATTATTCATATTACTGTCTGTGTGGATGTTACACTGGAGCGGAGGCGTGGGATGGAGAGAAAAAGAAAAGAATACAAACAGAAAGATGGAGGAAGGATGGATGGAGGAAAAGTGGAAAAGCAAACAGACACGACCTGTAACCAAGCACACCGAGACCAAACACCTGAGAGACAAGACAGAGGGAGGTACACAAATACACACACGATGTTACTGTGTGTGACAGAGTGAAAGGGTGTGTGTGTGTGTGTGTGTGTGTGTGTGTGTGTGTGTGTGTGTGTGTGTG
>NW_024582674.1:554406-556906 GCF_018398535.1 Haplochromis burtoni
GAGAGAGTACAATTCAGAGGCAGACAGCAGTGAGGAGGCGATTGCAACCACCCACCCCTGGGTAACATATCAGATTTGACAGGTTTCTTCCGTCTTGTACGGGTTGGCTGCTCACTGCCTCTGGTCCCCGGCCTATCCTGCGCTCGCTGCTATCAAATTCAAATGAGCTCTTATTTGTTAAAAACGTCCCACTTAAATCCTGCTAAATGAAACAACTGCACCACCTGCTGTCTCAAATGTCACCCTGCACTGACTCCAGTAACAGCAAAGGATACTGGGTAATATTCAGTGTGGTAATATTGTGGTGTGGTAGTAGAGGACCTTCCTACTTTGTCCTTGACCATAAATGCTGGAGCTGTGACTGTAAACCTCACAGCACTGATTTAAAGAGCCAGCAGACGTCACCCAGAGGTTACAGCTGCTGGGCCCCAGTCTGACTCATCACTGTGAGCCACAGCCCGCACTAAACAACCAGACCGCTGAGCAGCTGTTTTCATGCAGCGTTTGAAGAACACAAAGTCTGTATACTCTGATCTTAGTTCAGTAACACATCATGTATGAAGTTAAATAAAATGTCCCTTACTTTTCCTCTTCTTTGCATCTTTCTCTATCTCTGAGTGTCTCACCCCGTGTTTCTCTCCCTCTGAACTACAGCACACATGTTTAGTGTCAAACGTCACATAAGCACTTTGTGTGTTTGCTGATGTTTGTTGAGCTGTTAGAAAGGTTGCTGTTGAACTTCCCTGCTGTTTGCTCCTCTTCTGCAGCGCTAACTGGATGCTGAACAATGCTTTGCGACTTTACATCTGCACCATGAACGCATCAACAGTGAGGGTGTGAGTGGAGTGTCGCTATTTTCTTATTGCTGAGTAAACATCTGTAGAAGAAACGCCAGGCTGCAGTTCACAAAACCTCCTGGACAGCTCCATGTTTCCTCTCTAACATCAGTCTGCGATGGTCTGATGAAGGATTCCAGCTGTTCAGCAGTCCTGGCTCTGCTTCGTCCTGTTGTTGCTTACATGATGCTCCAGATGTTGTCTGCTGGTCAGAGGTCTGGACTGCAGGCGGGCCGGTTCAGCGGCCGTGTGGCTGGGACAGATGCAGTCTGCGATTTTGTCCTGCTCAAACACGAAGGCCTCCCAGAGACACACGTCAGCACGGAGCAGGTGTCAGAGCAGATGTTCCTCTAACACCTGTTTATACCTTTGAGCAGTGATGGAGCCTTTCCAGATGTGCCAGCTGTCAGCTCCGATGCCCCCCATGAGAGCTGCAGGCTTTGACCTGAGCTCTGATGTCGTTAGTCCGGAGGATGTGGAGTCCATTTTTGGCTCATAAGTAGAATAAGTAATCATAAATATAAGTAGTAATAAATAACGTTAAATGATTGGTCAAAGCATTAAAATTATGTTTTAAAAACTACAAAAAAAATCTCCGCCTACGAATCCCAGAATGCCCCTGTGCGAGGAGCAGCCGGCTCCACGTGCTCGGAGGTTTAAACGAGCGGCTGCAGCGCAGAGAAGGGGCGGGAAAGTATGTCACTGGGGCACGAGGCTCTCCCCGCGGTCACATGGTCCCGTTTTCTGCCGCGTGCGGGCACGGCGGCCCCCGCACATTCATCATCATCATCAGTGTCCTGCTGCGCGCGCCTTGTTTCAAAACACACAGGCAGGCAGACAGAGGCGCGCGTGCAGCAGGACGGATCGCTTGGTTCCGCGTGCAGCAGGAGCAGTAGTTTGAATTCACAGAATAAGACCCCGCTTCTTCTTCTGTGGTGGTTTCTTCTCCCACGTCTCCGAGCCTGGGATGCGTGCGCAGCGGTAGCTTTCTGGGACTTTTAAACGAGGGTCGCGTGCGTGACTTTTTCTCGGATGTCACAGTGACCACCGCTGCCATGGACACGAACAACAACAACAACAACCCAGGTAAATACGTCCCCTACTCTGCACCTCGCGCTTACATTAGAGCTGATAAGAGCGACGCTGTGCGCGTGCGGCACATTTATTTTGACTTTTAACAGTGCCGATTGGTCCGCGTGCGTGTGAGGGTCTCTGCTGCTGCTTCAGGGGTCGAGTTTTAAAAGTTGTCGAATTTTACATGGTGTCTGGCAGCAGCGCGGGGTGAAGGCTGAGACGAGCAGGTTACTGGTCGATGAGTAGAGGATTATCGTTAGTATCGGACCACAGGTCGAAGCTTTGAGCACCTGCGGCTGTGTGGCGCGCGAACTTCTGTTCCGGTGTTTGTGTCCGCGGTACAGGTTCTCTCAGCGAGGGGGGCTGGAGCACCGGGTTCAGGTCCAGACCAGGTTCGGGACCCCGCGTTGCCCTCACTGCGGTCCCAGTGAGCAGTTGTCCGTGGCCGGGTTTCTGGAAAAGCGGGTCCCGCTTGGCACATGTCCGGCGGTGGTCACGGGGACTGTGTACGTGACTGTGCCCGTGTGTTCGGGTAAGTGGGTCAGGGTGCCAGCGGTCACGTCGGAGGGTGGACAGGTGTCAGGTGGACC
>NW_024582674.1:561906-572519 GCF_018398535.1 Haplochromis burtoni
CCCGCCTCTGCTGAGCGGCGGTACAAAGTCACGCTGCGCTGCACAACGAGCAGAACAAAGAGCAGAAATAAGCACTTACAGGCTTTTATTTTGTAGGAGGAGGCTGTGATGTGTACAAGCAGTAAAACCGAGTCGCTCAGAGCGTTCGAGGAGTAGAGGTGGAACGCTTCCCCCTCACCGCTGTCAATAACCTCTGACCTCCCCTTGCTCTCCTGCAGGAGGCGTGATCTCCTACGTGGGCTCCTCCGGAGGCTCTCCCACTCGGACCAGTCCGGTCTCCATGTACAGTGAGAACTCCAACTCCCAGTCCTTCTTCACCTCCTCCTCCTCCCTCACACTGCCCTTCCTCAGCTCCGGCTCCAGCTCAGGGTCAGCCGGAGACGACGGGTCCTCCTCGGCCTCCTCGTCGGCGGGAGGCTCGCCTCGAGGCCGCGACGACGGCGGCTCTCTGAGGACGTCGCCCAGCAAGTCTGTGGCCAGTCTGACCAGTAAGTACGCAGTTCGTTTGCATGTTTGTGTGTTGAGCTGAACGGAACCTCTGATGTCACTTCCTGTATGTGACTGTGTTTCAGAGCTGAACGGCATGGTGCTGCTCTGTAAGGTCTGCGGTGATGTCGCCTCGGGTTTCCATTACGGCGTGCACGCCTGCGAAGGCTGCAAGGTGAGATCTCACACACACACACAATGGAACTACCGACTCAATGATAGTATTTGTGTTAATTAATTAAAATCTAAAACTGTTATTCTTATTTTTTGTTTTTGTAATATTTCAGAGTTATTTACTTCCTGTTTATTTTCAAATGCGTTATTTCTTTATTCACACACACAGGCTTTAAGTGATGATGTGATGAAGCTTCAGTCCAAACTACTCTGCATTTATGAAGGCTGTTGTGTTTTTAACATCTTTTAATCTTTTGTATCTTGTTCTGTTTAATCTGAACAAGCCCTTAAAAACAGTCAGTGATCCCTGTCGGCCTCTCTCGGTTTTTATTACCACTGTTCATTTTAAAGCTCAGTTTTTAAAACCTTAGGATGTAGCTACAGCCCAGCCCATGCAGCAGTATATGAATGACTAACCTCGTATTGTGGATGGATTATCTCAGTTGTTCTCCTGGCTGAAGTTTGGTCCGTTTACAGCATCCTGCCATGCGATTGCATTTGTTCCTGACCACCGAGAACACTCACGTTAACTTTTATCGAGTGGAAAGAAGTTAGCGTTCATCCTCCAGCTTCACTGTTTATGCTAACATAGCTGTGTCGCTAGCGGTCACGTAGCACATCATTATATAGCAGCTAGCCCAACTTCAGTAACCCTACAAACGTCACTGCTGTTTAGTTTCCTGTCTTCATTTATGTTGGAAGTGACAGCAGAGCTGTACGTTTGAATCTTTCAGAAATCTCTCAGTTAGAACATGCTATTTTTGCGTGGAAGCTAGCGAGCTAACTTCCGGTAGCTTCCTGCTAACTTCTAACTCCGTTAAATTTAATAAATTCTGTTTTCTTGGATGTTAAACTTAATTGTTACACCTGGTAAAGCAGCAATGCTGATGATTTTATGACAGATGAAAGAATTTAGACAGTTTTTAACTCTCAGTGATGCTGCAGTGTTCGTTTGACTTTGAGACCTGAAGCGGCTAATGACGTCAGACTTAAAGACCGGATATACAGTCCGCGGATTTTGGCAGTTTTGGGACTTGGTGGTGATGACGATGATGATGCTGAAGGTGACGGTGTGGGCGTGTCTGGTCTTGCAGGGCTTCTTCCGCCGCAGCATCCAGCAGAACATCCAGTACAAGAAGTGCGTGAAGAACGAGAGCTGCACCATCGTGAGGATCAACAGGAACCGCTGCCAGCAGTGCCGCTTCAAGAAGTGTCTGTCTGTGGGCATGAGCCGCGACGGTGAGCGCCCGCCTCACCTGCACGCCCACCTGCAAGCCCGCACACTCTGAATCCGACCTAACTCCTCCTCTTCCTCTTCTGTCCACAGCGGTGCGTTTCGGGCGGATTCCGAAGCGTGAGAAGCAGAGGATGTTGGCCGAGATGCAGAGCGCCATGAACAACATGGTGAACGACCAGCTGCAGAGCGACTTCCAGCTCGCCAGCCTGTCGTCCTCCTCCTCTTCCTCATCCTCTTCCTCCTCGCCGTGTCCGGGGGTGACCATCGCCCCCCGGCCTCAGCCCTCAGCCCTGCCTCCAGCCCCCTCCTCACCCTCCCCGCCTGCTTCGGCTTCCTCTTCCTCCCCACCGCCTCTTCCCTCCCATCAGAGCTCCTCCCCCTCCTGCTCCCCACCCCCCAGCCCCGGGATGGACTCCACCATCAGCGCCATTGCTCGCGCTCACCGCGAGACGTTCCTATACGCTCACGACAAGCTGGCTAATAACCACATCCACCACAATGGGGAGGCGGAGCTCTGGCACCCCAACCGCTGCCCAAACGGTTACCATGCCAACGGCCTCAACACCATCTACCACCACAATAACAACCTGGCCACAGAGTGCTACCTACCGGAAAACAGCCGCACACATCTTCACCGTAGCAACGGGAGGCAAAGCCAGCAGAGCGGTCCCGCTGGTCATGTGACCCAGGAGCAGCGCTGTCCAGTGAAGAAGCAGACGGGGATCGTGCTGGTAAGAGCTCATCCACTGGGGGAGGGTTTACAAGCTGTCACCTGATTGGCTGACGGTGCTGTCCTGTCTCCGCAGGCTTGTCCAATGAACATGCAGCCTCAGGCCGACCCCTCGAAGACCCCGCAGCAGATATGGGAGGACTTCTCGCTGTCCTTCACGCCCGCCGTCAGGGAGGTGGTAGAGTTCGCCAAACATATTCCAGGATTCAGCGGTCTGTCCCAGAACGACCAGGTGGCCCTGCTGAAGGCCGGCACCTTTGAGGTGAACCTGTCATGTCACTTGGTTTAGTGGGCGAGGTTTGTGCTGATTGACTATGTGCACGAGACAATGCTAACTTCCTGGTTTGAGACCGGATGTGGGGTTGTGCATTTCCGGTAGCTTTACTTTGCAGTCAGTCACTACTGCGAAGATATATCCTCCACAATCATGTCCAAAACTCGAAAACGGAAAGATGGCGTTAAGTTACAAAGAGCAGAAGGTGGGAACACTCACCGCTGTCGTGTCATAAAAAATCTAATGATCAATTTTGACGTTTAAAGCGTTTAGATCGATCAGTTGTTTACATCACTCAACACAAGCAGAACTGCATCACTGCAGCAGAAGACACATCGTCCACATGCAGAAGCATCTCTGTGTAGTGACTGGTCTGATCATTTAAACAGGCAAATGTTCAGCATTCAAACTACAGGTGAAGAATAGTCAAACCAGATGTTTCCCGTTATGTCGAGATCAGCTCATCAAGTACACACCTACACAGCATGTTAACAAACCGTGAAAAAAGCCACACAAAAAATGAATGCTTGCTGGTAACGGTTTCTATACATTAGTATGTACGAAGGTATGTTGTGACTTACCTTCAAAATTACAGCGGTCCCTCGCTATAACGCGCTTCACCTTTCACCTCGCTGTTTCGCAGATTTTTTAGTGCAAGTTTGCTTATTTTTTACGTCACATTGTGTCCTGCGTCCTGATCGCTGCAGACGATCTCCTCTGTGACGTCTCTCCTGTACAGTACAGAATCGCTGCAGCGATGCTAGCAGTGTGACTGAAGTGCAGTGCTGTATGTCCACGATGTCCATGAAACGTTTTGCACTGTCAAAAAATAAAATTGGCTCCTTGATTTCACCTCTCGCTGGTTATTTTTAGAACATAACACCCGCGATAAACGAGGGACAGCTGAGAAATATAACATTTGAATCCCTTTTCTCTTTTGCTCTGAGGCGCGGGGAAAAATATCGACAAGTCGATGAACATCATTTACAGATATATTGGGTAAATGCCGGAGACATCTATAGAAATGTAAATCGCCGCTTGATTCATTCATTTGCTTAAGTTGTTTTGGACCGTAAACCAGGCGCGAATAGGACACCGGAAACAAAGCTCCCCACAGGAGTTTCCGCACCGGAAGTAGCATATGCTAACGTGCACATAGTCAGTTGGTTGATTGAGATTCCTTAGATGCTGTACCCGACCTGACCACTAGGCAAACTGGGGGCGCTGCACCCACCCTCTAGATATTTACCATGTCTTCTCACTCAGCCAGTTACAGCACTGTCATCCAATCAGAGCACATTTTAGGGAAATGACCTCTGACCTTTGAAAAAACCATTGAGTTCACTCTTGAGTCCACAAGAGTGCGAGTTTAAAAACTCCCACTAATGTTCCTGAGGTCAAAGATCTGAAGCTCAGGTTGCTGTTTAGTTGCATTTGTTCATGGAGACGTAGCGGTCGCAGTACTTGCTTGTTGCAGCATTTGGTTAAGTTAGTGAGTTGCCGTGTTTAGTTGCAGCATTATGTTTCATTGTGAGACGCAGTCTTTGCTGTATTCTGCCCTCGCACTTAACTAGACAGATGGACAACCATCTTCCCATGTAGAAAAACCACAGCGCTGTTCCTTTCTGGCAGATTTATTTGACTGGATGCTTCGCATGGCTTTGTTGAAATACATGAATGTGCCATAGGGGTAGCAAACTGTCCTTCTCCCGCTAGACAGGAAGTAATGAGAAATAGCACTTCTGGTAGGATGTCAAAATAAAATGAACAGTGTGCCAGAAACAAATAAAGATTGCATGAACTTATATAACACTACATAACATGAGGGCGACTCTTAAGGAGCCAGAACATGCTGCATTGTCTGTAGGTACAGAAAATGTTGCAGATGTAGTCCTGGAGCTACAGCATGATGTTTACTTGTTGCTGCAGATGTAGTTTGTGTTGCAGTTGCTTGTTTTCTGTGTAGATTTGCAGTCATCCACGTCACGAAAGCTTTCTTTCCCAGCTCCTTAGGCTAGTTGCTTGTTGTTCAGTTGCAAGTGTTGCTGTAAACGTAGTGGTTGCTAGAGTTGCTGTTGTTGCAGGATTTGGCTTAGCTGCAGGAGTTAACGTGTTGCTGCAGTTGTAACAGGCGGTGTTTGGCTTAAGTTGCTGTGTTTAGTTGCAGGAGTTTGGATGTGGCGAGTTTTCTAGGCAGAGGATGTTGGTCTATTAGCAGGAGTTGCAGATGTAATGTTGCTGTAGTTACACGCCTCCTCGTTGGTTGCTCAAACTCGTGTCAGGCTGAGATTGGATGAAACCTAAATGTGTCGGTGACATCATCGCGCTTTCACTGATTGCCCGTCCTTGTTTCCTGTCTCAGGTGCTGATGGTGCGTTTTGCGTCGCTGTTTAACATGAAGGAGCAGACGGTGACGTTCGTCTCCGGCGCCACCTACAATCTGCAGGAGCTGCGGGCGATGGGCATGAGGGACCTGCTGGGAGCCATGTTTGACTTCAGCCACAAGCTGGCGGCGCTGGAGCTGGACAGCGAGGAGCTCGGACTCTTCACCGCCGTGGTGCTCGTGTCAGCAGGTGAGCAAAGATCGCCGCCGCCGTAGATTAGCTGAAACGTATCGCAGTTATTTAAGCAACGTGTTGACAGTTTAAGAAGGAAGTATAGAAAATCAACTTCCTGTTTGTAGCACATAACTACGGCGAGTGCAGGTGTAGCCCGAGTTTGTGTGGTTTAGCTGTTGTTGTTGTTTTCGATGCACGTTCAATCATCCAGGTAAGGAAATCGCTAAAAGTTGATGTATGTAGATGTTGTTGCCGTAGTTGATGTCTTGTGTTTAGTTGCTTATTTAATAATTTTTGGTTGTTGTTGTGTGTCGAAGTTGCACATGTCGAGTTTGTTTTTAAACTGTTTAGTTGCAGCTGTTGCTGCAGATGTAGTGGGTGGGGTAGTTACCGGGTTTGGTTCAGTTGCAGTAGTTGTAGACGTAACAGTTGTTGCAGTTGCTGCAGATGTAGTTGTTGCCCGTTGCTCGCTGACCTGCCCTCTCCGTGTGGTTTCAGACCGCTCCGGCATCGAAGACGTGGCGTCGGTGGAGCAGCTGCAGGAGAATCTGATCCGCGCTCTTCGCTCGTTGGTCAACAAGTCGCCCGTCGCCCCAGAGAGCGAGCACCTCGACGTGGACTCGCCACGCTTCACCAAACTGCTGCTGAAGTTGCCAGATCTGCGGACGCTCAACAACATGCACTCTGAGAAGCTGCTGTCCTTCCGCATCGACGTTTGATGACATCACTGCGATGTCACCGCATCGCCACGCTCTCCAGCCCTTAACATCGCAGCGTCATCCAGACCGCATCGGACTGGCAGGATGACGATGTCATCAGCAGAACTTTGCAAGACATGCGTCTCCCCGCCAAAATAAAAGTCTGCTTTAAAACAGCTGGTTGATGTTTTAAAGGAGCAGGCTGCCATTTTTAAACCACACTATTTTAACCAGTGTAAGCCCAAACCGTTAGCTTAGCCTAGCCAGCCCAGTTCTTTGACTTTACTGGAGCGTCACCAGCAGGAAGTCTGAAAGACAAAAGAAAGAAGCGTGAAGGACGTGGACGACGACAGTACGCTAACTGACGAGCTCACACAGGACAAACCTGTTCGTTCAGCTTCACTTCCACTTCCTGTTGATGTCATCATTCTGTCTGATTTTAGCTTTGTTAACGTTCATGATGAGTTCAGACGCTTTTAATTTGAAAGTTTTCCCAGCTGGAGACAGATGCACACTAAAAGTAGCTCTTTCAAACGTCTGGACGCATCCAGCTGCTTTTAATGATTTTAAGGACTTTGGGATCAGCTCCTTCGATTTTCAGCGGCCGGCGATCTCTGACTGCGGCGGCCTCCACTTCCACTCTGCAGGAAACAGAAACTCTTCCAGTACGAACTGATTCATCCTGAACTTCCAAACTGTGGAGCGTCCGGAATGATGACTCCACCCACTACAGAGATGGAGGAGGCGGGGCATGACCTGGCGACGCCTCAGACAAACCTTATGCAGCTGATGTTCTGTAAAGAAACTGTACATAGCCATGAACACAAAGATCCAGCTATACTTGAACTGTTCCCCTGAGATCTGTTGTACACAACTATTTTTGGTTAATATGAATATATGCCTGTGCAGATATCGTGACTATGAAAGTATGTACAAGCGAGGAAGTGCACCTGATGAAAGAAGATCTCTGATGTGTTTTAATCTGTGGTTTATGTTGTAAAGACGTTATATAAAAATGATATATAAATATATGCACACGAGTCGTCCTGAATCTATAATATTCACACTGATCATAAAGACGTTACTGCGATGGACGTGATGATTGGACGAGTCAGAGCTGAAGTAAAACGACCTTCAGTTTTCTCTCATTTTACCCACCAGCAGCTGCTGACACGTTCTGATTGGTTGATTCAGGACAGGACGCTCCGCTTCGATATTTCCAACCGTGCAGATGCGAGCAGCAACATTAGAGCTCCATGAGTGTGGTTGGAGGAGAAGCTGGAGTCAGTTACAGCGGCTGGTGGAGGTGCTGTAGTGGCAGGGTTTGATGTCACAGACTCAAGCTGCTGCTGGTTGTAGTTGCAGCAGCTGTAGAGCGGGTGGTGTAGCTGCAGAAGAGCCTGATTCGAGCTCTCTGTTATTGTACCGCAGCAGCTGTATGTGCTGAAGGTGATGCCATCAATTAGCGGCTGCTCTCTTCACGCCCCAAATCAAAATTGAGGAGGCTGTAAAGCAGCTCATGATGTTGGGACTAACGGTCACAAAAACTCATTTTACTACAGTAAAAACTTTAAAAAAAATCTGAAAACTGAACAATGAGTTTTCTTTAAGTAGCGCCAAATCCCCATCCGTCCGTCAGTCAAAGAGACCACGCCCCCAATAATGAGTTAATTTTGACACGGAAGTCTATGGGACTGACTCTCTGCTGGGCACCACAGGAACTGCAGCTCTCAGTGCTTCCATGTTGGGTTTATTCTAGTTTATTTAGACACGAAGCTTCGTCTGTGTCACCTAGCTCACCTTTATTAGTGGAATATAAAGGTGTTTAGGGTTATATTCCAGTGGGTCTGAGCTCAGCGGCACAGTCTGCCCTCTGGTGGCGTTTTTGTGCCTTGCACTACTGTCACTGAAATACAACATCTAACATCGTCTCTTCACCATCACACATATTTATCTCTCTGTGAACTGTAAAGTATGAGAAGAAAAGAAAAAATATTTCATGTGTAATTTCAAGTTAAATGTTCAATGTTTCATATAAAAACGAGACACGTTGATAACTTATTAATTAAAACAAATGAAAAACATCATATTTCATATGAACTATAGGCTGTAAATACAGCAGCGCCAGCTTTCTCCTTCACCAGACTCCTTTGACTTTTTCACTGATTTTAGAGCCGCAGACTGTGACAAACAGACATCCACGTGTGTCTGAGCAGCATGAGGTGAAGCTGATCGTGATTGGTGGGTTTTTGGAGGTTAGTGTCCTGTTGGCTCTGAGCTTTCAGCAGTCAGTGGGACAGCAGGAGAAGAAGAAGAAAGTGAGTCACTCTGAGGAGAAAGTAGGTCGAACTGCAGCCTCATAATCAAAGTTCCACTTTCTGGATTCTGATTGGCCAGCTGCATCTCGATCTCAGCATCCCCACTGCCCAATGAGCAGCCAGCGGGCGGAGACGAGCACTGTGTCCCAGTTTCAGGTGGACTCGCACATCACTTCCTTTTAGTGCTGTGCGTACTTATATAACACGTTTACAGCCGTGTGGTGCGTCACCGTGACAACGGGTCACTCTGATCACTGATTTACAGCAGCAGGAGGAGGAGGAGGAGGTCCACAGCAGGAGGAGGAGGTCGTCAGGCAATAAACAATAACACAAACTGAGATGTTGCACACTTGTTTGTATGTGTGACACTGAGCTGCAGGCGCATGCTTCATATCCACACCTGCATGGTGATGATGTTTTCGCGTGGAAGCAGTCTCCACCAGACTCCAGTCAAAAATGTTCCGTTTTTCACACGTTCACTTTTACAGTTACGTGTTTATCAGGGTTAAAGCTCCTTCACTGACGCATCAGACTCCACGCATATACGTGTATTTACAGCTAATAATAGCTGCTTTTATTATTACGCCTGGCAGCCGTCTCAAACCGTCTGCTCATCTGAGGAGATGCTGACAATCAGTAAATGCTTGGAGCAAAAACACGAAGCAGCCTGGCTTTCGTACGCTAACCCTCAAACCAAACTCCATTCACATTTGTGCTCATTTTAAACACGAACAGAATCCTTCACTTAATCCACTCAGATATTTTCCTGATGTCAGTTTCCTACTGGTGACTGAGCAGCAGTCACACACGTCCACGTTACGCTGTATTAAGAGTGGGTGAGATGTGCGTGGAGGGGAAACTCCACAGTGATCTGCAGTAATCTCATTCTTCAGCCGGACTCCTGTGCATAACTAGTAGCTGCTTTTACTCCACTGTCCTCTCACCAGACTCCGGGTGGACCTTTCCACACCTTGCTGTGACCAAAGATCAGTGAAAATCTAACTATGTGCCCAAGAGCATCAGTTTTACAGGCTGTAATTTAGAATTATTTGTTACACCAAACTCCGTTTAAGTTTTGGCTGATTTTACACTTCCGTGCATTTGAACCAAGCCCCAGTGAGAAACGTGCTGTTAAACCTGCATGTTCTGCAGACACACGTGAGCTCCGTGGCTGTTTCCGTGTTTCTATGAGAACACGTGACCCGGTGTGTCAGCAGCAGGAAGTCTTCCCGCGGGCTGCGCTCGGTTTTCCTTCAGGAGCCGCGCTGTCTGGTCTCTGACGGCGTGACATGTCCCTGACATGTTATCTGATCACGCGGACATGCGTGTGTGTCTTACGTCACGTTGTACAGTATCGGTGCAGCAGTGCATGCTGGGAAGCAGCAGACAGCAACACGAAAGGAAACAGCGACTCCCGGTGGCAGCTTTACAAAATAAAAGCTTCAGCTGAAGAATTGAATGAACATTTTTTTTCTGCTGGATTATAAATGAAAGAAGTTCATGAAATGTTTTTAAAGATGTTTTTTTTAAGTTTACATTTAAAAACAGACCCAGCTCAAGCAGAAATGGGCTTTTAAAAACAGCCTTTCTATAAAAAACGAAACTCTGCAAACATGCTTTTATTGATTAAAATCCTTCAATAATTGGTTTATTTTTTCTCACAAATATTCCTTTAATTTGACATATTTACTGACAGTTTCATTATTCCCTAAATATTTTTTATACGTTTTTATTTTCAGTAGTTTTTCTTATTCTTTTATAACTGACTGCAAACAAAACTTTGTTAGAGTACATTTTATTAGTTTAAAGATGAAGTTTCTGCTTCATCTGTGTGAAACTGATGCTTCTGTAAATTCTATAAACTTCTTTATTTATCAGAGACAAACTTCATGTTTCACACACCCTGTTTGTCCTGCAGGCAGAGGTTTATTTTCATGTCATGTGATCACAGACAAAAACACTTCAGGGCAGGTAACACATGTGCAGGTGAGAGAGCGACCCCCGGTGGATGTGTGAGAGAAGACAGGAAACGGTAAAGGAGGAAGACGTCGTTCAGAGGAGAGGACTGCTGTAGAGAAACACCAACCACTCGGTCAGACGCAGCTCACCGCTGGGAGGCTTAGACACACACACACACA
>NW_024582674.1:580044-592367 GCF_018398535.1 Haplochromis burtoni
TGAGTGTGTGTCGTCTGTCGTGGATCTGTTGGATTCTGTCCTGCAGAGATCTGAGCAGCGCCTCGGTCTCCTCCACCCCTGACCTGCTCTCCACCTTCAGTGCCTTCCACCTGCCCCGAGCCCCACCCTCTGACACACACACACACACACACACACACACACACACACACACACACACACACACACACACACAGTAAGTCACTTTCTTTGTGTTCTTTCCAGGTGAGACAGCACCACAGTGTGTGTACCTGGTTGGGGGGGGCAGGACTGTGCCATCAGTTGCTGGGCAGACTCCAGTCCTTCCAGCAGTGACATCATGGAGTCGAGGACAAACAGCTGACGCCACAGAACCTTCTGCATGCGACGGCGGTCCTGAACACACGTGACAGGACGATTTCAGGGACTGTTTTGATCTGTCAGCTGATTGTAGTAAATACAACATAAAAGAGATGATGTCACACAGAAATTAGAGCCAACTTAAAATAAACAATAAAACAACATCATAGAAACATGAGGGTGACACACTGACGGGGCTCAGTGTTCATACTCACTCACAGGAGCACAGGTATACGAAACATATTCCATAAACACACACTCACAGTGTGTGTGTTCTGTTAGCACTGTGGACTTTATCAAACACACCAAAACATCTGGATCCTGAGCATGAGGAAGAAGACTGACTGAAGCTCAGCTCACTGAACCACTGGCACGCTCCACACTGCTGCCTGTGAGTCATGTAACACGGCAGCCATTTTAATGAGAACAGACAAAGCAAAGCCTTCCGCCAGCGTCCTCCTTATTGACGTTTCTCAGCCTCGTAGCTGCACTTCCTGTATTTGTGGTGATTTTCATCAGACCCCAGTCTGTTTCTGCTGTCAGCCTGGAGCTGCTGAACACCTCCTCTACTTTATTCTAACGTTGCAGGGATGGCTGTAGCACGGTGACGTGTTACACACACACACACACACACACACACACACACACACACACACACACACACAGAGGAAACGGCTCAGTAACTGCGTGTGTGAGTATCAGCTGTCTCTGGTATGAACTAGAGATGGACCGATCCGATATTACGTATCGGTCCGATACTGACGTCAATTACTGGATCGGATATCGGAGAGAAATAAAAAATGTAATACGATCCTTTAAATATCAAAAAAGGCACCTCACAAAACTTGCAACACGGCGTAACTCGGCTCATAACCGTAGCACGTCGGAGCAGTGTGGTCACGTGATAGAGCGGCTGTGTGTATTTGCAGCCTCGCCAACCAGCATTTCATCTCCGAGGAAGTGATCCCAGAGAGAAGTAAAGCAAGTGTGTAAGTTCATCTCTGAATGTTTGTAAAGCATTCCCGCGTTAAGCTTAACAACCGATGTATGGAGCGACTGCCTCTCTCTCTCTCTCTCTCTGCTGCTGCTACTTAATCATGAAACTGATCAATGATCAGCTGATCGTCTCTCTTGTTTGTTTTTGGCCCAGAAAGAGGAAACCAGCGGCTGAACAACAGCAGCACGTTTAAGCTTGATAAGCTGTTGTTAGAATGTATTTAATATTAATTTCTACACCAGGATCTTTTTCTACGTAGCTGACGGCTGTAACTGTGCAGGGGCGGATCTAGCAAAGTTTAGCCAGGGGGGCCGATAGGGCATGAACAGGGAAAAGGGGGCACAAAGACATACTTTTGTTTCTTATTCTCATTTAAAATGTCGAGCTTTTAATAAATAATTATCTGAATCTTACACCCAAAGTTTTAATCTGATGTAAATGTATAGAAGTCCATTACTGTAGTAACTGTTAAGTCTAATATACCCTAGTAAGCTGTAGTACTTTTTCCTTTGGAAAGATACCATCTGTTCAATCTGCAGTTCTGTTGAAGAAAGATGTTGAATCCATTTAATTGTTCTTGAAAAATAATTGATTTCTGTGTATTTTTTTTCCACACTGCATCAAATTAAAGTTGATTACGTCGATTAAGCATCATGAGGTGGAGGGTGGTTCCTTATTTTTTTTTTTTTTTTGCTGGGAGTTTTAGAGCCCTATTAGTTGCTTAATATTTCTGCTAAGTACTCTTTAAAATACCAGAATAGGGAGGATGGAGCAGGTTTAAGTTTATTAGATTGATCAGTTTTGGTGAACTATGAAATGTTTTGGGTGCAGTGTGTTTTTTACATGCAGGTATAACAGAATAGCTTTAGTGTTTGTTTGTTTTTAACTTGAGTATGAACTTATACAAAAAGCAGCAAGATATTAAAAAAACTTTTATTGATTAAAAACACGCTATATCGGATTCATATTGGTATCGGCAGATATCCAAATTTATGATATCGGTATCGGACATAAAAAAGTGGTATCGTGCCATCTCTAGTATGAACACTGATTGAAGTCCGCTCTGATAGGCTGGCCTCACTCAGGTGAGAAACTTGAAAACTTGCGACTGAGCCAACTCAGGGTCTGCTCTCCATTTCATTGTTTACGGTTTAACTATTCCCTCAGTGGGGGTCAGAGGTCAGGGTTTTGTGCGTTTTGCGAGGACTCTGATGTGTTGTGAGGTGTAGGCGGACTATTTTCTGCCACAGACCGTAAGGAAGAGCACCATCCGCGCCGCCTGGTCGCAGTCCGGCTCCGGTTCTCCGCGGGGCTCCAGCAGGGCCGGATCACAACGCCGAAGCACGCTGACAGCAAACGAACAAACGAACAAACGTCAATACTGAACCCTCGGTGACGCAGACCGTTAGCTTCAGCTGCTAACAGCTAATAAACTTCAGATTTTCAATGTTTTATTTCATCACGCGAGGCAGAAAACCGTCGCGTGACCCACGGTTCACGTGTGAAAAGGTTTCTGGAGTGGAAACAAACATTTATTGATGAGATTGATCACAATATATTAAATATTTTCAGACTTACGCTCGCACCGCCGCCATCTCTGTTTTCAAATATCCGCGCTCCCACCCGGGAGCTGATTGGCTCTCTGACAGTGACGCTACAGGCAGTTAAGCCAATCATCGTGTTGAAGACAGCGACGCTCAGCGGTGAAATCTGAAAAGCACCCATGAAATAAAAAGGTTTAAACATTAACAGTTTTTTTTAAAATTATTAAACTTTATTGAGAAACAGTATACAGAACATGTATACAACCAGAACAGAATGAACATATGCCAGGGGTGTAATACAAAGAATTACATACATTCAAATAATTTGTAATTACTACAAATAGTAATAGTTTTCACAGCCTTTTTGTTAAGTGATCCACGAATCAATTTTATGTAACATAAAACATCATTATAGTAATGTTTAAAATTAGGCTTTTTGTTACTGTATTTGCATTTGTGAAAATAAAATTTAGCTACGATAACTAACAAGTTTATTATAAAGTAAACATCTTCTTTTTTGCCTTCGAAAGAAACAAAATACTAAACATTAAAAACGTATTTTTTCAGGTTTAACTAATCCTGACGCAGAGGGGGAGGAGCCACTTCAGGTCATTCAGGTAAAACATGGAGTCGAGTGAGAACAGAGTGTACAAACTGGTGTATTACATTTAAACTTTTACATTTTTACAAAGGGTCAAGAGTCTTTACCCGAAAGAATTTAAAAAGACGTTTAAATGTGTTTTATGAATAGAGAAAATGATTGCTGTTTTTGAGATTCTTTAAAAATTTACTTGATATAAATTTTATTTGATATTATAAACTCATAATATTCTGATTGAACGCTCGTGATCAAGACAACATTTGATTTCGAGAACTTCATGTTAAAAGAGATCAAAACGAATCTCTGCTTCTCCTTCTCCTCTAACCCTCTGCATGTCCTCCTTCACTACATCCACGTCCTCTGAGGTCCTTTTCTTCTCCTGCCTGGCAGCTCCAGCTTCAGCTTCATCCTCCCTCCTCTGCACATGCTCAGACCATCTCAGCCCCTCTGAGATGGTCTGAATCCCCGATGGACTCATTTCCATCCTGCTCACTCCCAGTGAACATCTGAACATCAGATTTTTTTTTTTAAAAAAGGGGGAAATATACGGAAATAAAATAGCACTAATCTTATAAATGCGCTCATTTGTCTTTATTAAAGAGAAATGGGTTTAAACTTGTAATTGTGTAATAAGAATGGCAGAATGCCGTTATTTTAGTGAGCATGCGCAGGTGCAGCAGCAGGTCACGTGTTCTTGTAGAGAAAAATAAAGAAATCTCTGCAGAGCTGAGGCTAACGGCGGAGTTACGGTCCTCACGGCGGAGATTCCGGGAGTGAGAAAGCAGCCAGCGAACCGAGAGAAGCATGAGCTAGGCCACAGAGACGCGGTGACGCTCACAGGTACCGTTTATTCACCTCACCTGTCCGAATGTGCGCAAAGCTAACGCGCATGCTAACGCTGAGCTAGCAGATTGGGCTCGCGATGGAGCTAACTCCGCATACTGATCAGCCTCTGCGGGGGGAGGATTGCACGGATAGATGTTGGTCACTGTGCACACAGCTGGAGGGGAGCGCGGTGAGGAGGATGAATCGTTAGCCCAGCATCCTAGAGAGACCCGGGCCGGTTAGTCCGGAGCCAACCCCCCCGCCCCCGGACCCGGGCTGGTGGGGTCCAGTGGAGGCAGAGAAGCTGTTCAATAGTTCAGGTTTGACCAACAGAAAACTGGTTTAAGCCACCAGGTGAATCCAGATGGAAGCCTCAGGGTTCAGGCCTCCGTCACAGGAGCAGCCGCTCACCTCTGACACATAGGCTGCGTTCACACTGCAGGCGAAAGCGCATCAAATCTGACGTTTCTGACCCTGTGCGACCCATATCCGATCACGGTCTGACAGTGTGAACGGCGCAAATCCGATATTTTCAAATCCGACCTGGGTCACTTTCGTATGTGGTGCTGAATCCGACACATATCTGCGACTGCTGTTTGATGGTCATGTCGCATGAAATCCGTCTTTCACGTCACTGACACAAGACAGGCGCCGATTTTCAGCGCCGGAGAAGACATCGCGAACGCTTCCTGTCCATCCGGCGAAACTGTTGGGAACAACGTTGGAGAAACGTGAACATTTTATTTGTTCTGTATAATCTGCAGACTGACAGAAATCTGCAGCTAGAAGCAGCGCTCCTCTAAAACAGCAACAAGGATCATTATTAGGACAAATGTAAATAACAAGATAACTTTATAACTTAAAGCAAAACTGGGAAACGTAAAGTCAGAAACAGTCAAACATACTGTTTGTTTGGTCTAAACGGAGCGCGTTGTGTGTGACGTCTTCTTTTGCGCATGCTGCTTTGAGCGTTCACACTAGAGCGCGTTTGCTGTCGCATTTTATTTGTAGTGTGAACGAGCAGACAAAGAAGAACAGCATCGTCAGAAAGGTATTGATCGGATTGTGTGTCTGTGTTTCAGGTGATCAGGTGTGTGTTGTATCAGCTGCAGGATGCCCATCCCTCCTCCACCTCCTCCTCCACCTGGGGGACCCCCGCCTCCCCCCACCTTCAGCCAGGTGAGCTTTCTCTCATTCATAACCTGTGAGCCTGAGAAGACTTGCAGCATGTCACAGTCTGGTTATTTAACTCCACCTCCATCTCTCAAAAGGCCAATACCAGCCCCCCGAAGCTGAGCAAGGAGGAGGCCAAAGGTCGTGGCGCGCTGCTTTCGGACATCTGCAAAGGCGCCAAGCTGAAGAAGGTGGCGGTGGTAAACGACCGCAGCGCCCCGCTGCTCGACAGTAAGACTCAGACACCAAAGAGCCAAACAACCCCCACAGAGCACCCATACATTCGCTTATACCAGTACCTACACCAGCAGCAGAGCCTGCCCAAACAGCAGGGGGCGCCGTCTGAGGAGCAGAAGAAGACGGTCGGAGATAAGAGCCCCACGCTGTCGCTGGAGAGTAAGAACGCCATCTTCTCTGGTACTGGAGTCAGCGTGCAGGAGGCCGAGCGCAGCCTGAAATAGCCGCTGTGTTTCCTGTCCACCGAGGGAGAGGGGCAGACGGGGCCAGACCCGCTGAGGTCAGCTGACCTGATGGTCAGCAGATCAGCTGAAGTTTTCCCCCCCCCCCGACGGGGTCCTGGGGGTGCTAAGCTCAGCTACGGAGCGCTTCCTTTAGATTCCTGCGTCTGAAATCAGCTGATCGCTCATAACCATGTGACCAGCAGACGCAGTCAGATCAGAGCTGACCTAAACTTGCCTGCACAGCGGAGCACGCCTCACACTCATCCTGATGAATAACTAAACCTGTGGGGGGGCACGGGGTCCTGATACGGCCCCGGTCACGAGCTCACGCTTCAGCCTGCGATGTGTGTAAACATGGCGTGGGCCACGCGTGTGTGTGACTTGTTAGTGCTAGCGCTTTAGTTCAGACCCTGCGCATTAACACCACAGACTCCTGTTCTGGGATCTGTTTTCCAAAGTTGCCAAAATAAAGTTTAAACATGTTTCAGGACAAACGCTCAGCAGAGTTGAAACAGGAAGTGAGCGCAGGCAGGTAACACGCAGGTAATTCATCGAACCTGCTTGTGTTTCTGCTGCTGGCCAGCAGGAGCAGCCGCACAGACGGCGTTTAAATGTGACCCGGGTCCTTCGGGCTTATATGCGGTCACCCCTGAAGATCCAGCCTGTGCAGGAAACCCCGTTCCTCCTGGAGCTGGCACACTCTGGTCCACAAACACGCTCGTCGTCAGTGTGACGTCACAGCGCGGACGCAGGTGATTAATCTGGTATCAGTGTTGGGATTGGAGAGAGCGTCAGAGCTTCGACTCTTCTTCTGCGCACCCTCGGTGGCGGCGAGGTGTGAACAGCTTCAGCTGTACAGGCAGAGACGGCCGGCAGCAGCCTCTGACGCGCGCTCGGTCAGTTTGTAGAAGCAGGCTGAAACAGACGTCACTGCATGAGCTGAAAGACTGGAGGAGCGATCGCTCTGCTGCTGCTCCTCCGTCTGTAGACGGCTCGTCGTCTGTTTGACGGGCGGTTCTGAAAGTGGCCGTGACTCCTGCCCGTCATCGGGCTCACAGTTGACCTCCACACACACACGCCGTGTCCCCTCCGGCTCTGACTTCCTGTTTGTTTCTGTTCCACCTTTTCCTGTTTCTCCTCATCTGATCCGTTCTGTCTGTGTCGGCTTCACCCTGAACCTCCGTCATGTCTCTGCTCTAACTTCTCTTCCTTTCTCCGCCGAGTTCAGACTTCAGGTTAAAGTTGCACCACGGCGGTGGCGTGCGGGCTCGGTGGGCAGGTGACGGAGCGGCTGTTGAAACAGATGCTGCAGCTTCCTGCACAGCTGCTGATGACCTGATGATGCTTTCTGCTTTGCTGTGTGTGTTCCTGCTCTGTAAATGTCTGCCGTCCACGCCACCCACAGTTTCATCCCAAACCATCGACGCACTCGCGACCGCACGTACGCGACACGGCTGAGCGCTCACTTGTCGGTGGAGCTGATGTCCTGGCCTGATGCTGGTTTGCAGAACAGGAATGTTTCTAAAACTCTATAACGTGTCATTGAAAGCCGTGCTCGCCGTTTCCTGCGTAGACTCTGTCGGGCGACTGAAAGCCGCCCTATCACACACCGATCAGCAGGATCATTGTCGTTGTTATTTATGTAGCACATTTAACTCCAACAGCAACGTTGACCAAAGTGCTGAACAGAAAAACCAAATAACTCTCAAAGTGTATTAAAAGGCAGTGAATACCATAGATTGACAGTCGGAGCCTGTCTGATGTGTGGGGGGAGATTATTCCACAGTTAAGGCGCCACGACCACAAACGTTCGATCGCCTCCGTGAACCAGCCTCGAACTGGGTACAGCTAAAAGCAAAAGATCCTTTGATCTAAGAGATCCAGAGGGTGCAGAAGGCTGCAAGAGGTCCGATTAAACACCCAGGAGCCTGTCCGTTCAGGGCTTTAAGTCTACAGTACAATTTTAAAATCAATTCTGATGTGAACAGGGAGCTAGTGAAGACGGCGAGCATCGGGGAAAATGTTCACGTCTTTTAGTTTGTGTCAGAAGACGAGCTGCAGCAATCTGGACCGACTGCAGCCTTACAAGGCAGGTTCGACTAACTGCAACATATGAGAAGTTACAACTGTCTAAAAGATAAAAATGATCCCACCTTGGATAAAAGCCTCAGTTTGTACAACTGAGCTAATCTGTATTTTAAAGGTGAAGTTATTGTCAAATATAACCGCCAAATTTTTAACGTGCGACTTAATAAAAGGCTGAAGACTGCAGGCGAGAGTTAAAGTGCTGCGATTGCTACGAAACATTTAGGAAGTTAGAGGCCATCCAGACACTGATGAAGGCTTTTACTGGAGCAGAGCAGCTTCTCATCAGTCTGAGTGTCATCGGCGTATCAATCAAGTGTTATATTCGTTATGTGAAAGTTAGCTAGAGGCAGCATATAAATAGAGTAAATTGGGCCCAATATGGAACCCTGAGGAACACCACAAGTAAGGGGAACTGAAGAAGACGTGAAATAGCCAAAGCTCGCAGAGAAAGTCCTGAACCACTATGAGGGAAAACCCTTGGACAGAGCTTTAAAACCAGACTGAAACCTCTCCAGAACATTTTTATAACGACAGCTGTGTGCAAAGAAATTTTGTCTCGACTGTAAAGTAGAAACCCAGAACGTGTCCACAGCGGGTGGATGTTTCAGGAGTGAAACTGAGAGCGTGCAGCGGGATCAGTTAGCTTTTAGCTCGTACGCAGACACACCTTGTTAACCTGCAGCGGGACAAGTGGGCGGCAGACACCTCTGACCTTCCTCTACAGCATGAAGCCTGCCGAGGGCTGCACAGCTCGGTCATCCTGCTGCTTTCACTGCTGAAGGGTTGCTCTGCTTCCTGTACCCGTGTGCTCAGACCAGCTACAACTCGAGTTAGCATTTCCACTTCCTGTTTCCTCGCTTTGAAGTCAGTAGGCTTTCCTTTCAGTGTCTGAGAGGTTTACACTCAGGCCCCGCCCCTAACAATGCAAACTCTGACTCACTGCTGCCTCTACTGGACGGTAGAGGAACTGCAGGATTGGAGGTGAATTTATTTGTTCTAACATCGCCTCGTTAACCCACTGGCTTCATGAGCATGGAAAAGGGGCGGTGCTAACTTTAGAAGCAGAATGAGCCTTCAGGTAAAGGTGAAATAAAGACATTTTATCTCACGGGTGGGCGTGGCCACACTTCAGACCAACTTTACATCTACTTCCTGTAGCATGTTTTCAGTCATCATGACGTCTGGTCTGATGGTGGTGACGTGACTCCTTCCTCTTTCGCCCTACCTGACGGATACAATGTCTCCAGTTTGTTCCTGACTGATGCAGCCCTGATGATGTCACTGTGATCTAATAGGTTATAATCGATGTGTTTTCGACTGTTTGTTGTGCTGGCGATGATGTCATCGGAGCTGCGTGGGAGCGTAAAACACTTAAACTTAAA
Organism: Haplochromis burtoni; assembly: GCF_018398535.1. Lineage (NCBI taxonomy): Eukaryota > Metazoa > Chordata > Actinopteri > Cichliformes > Cichlidae > Haplochromis > Haplochromis burtoni. Next base: position 589,452 of record NW_024582674.1, read on the forward strand.
GTCTCACTTCATCTCACCTCATCTCACCTGTGGCAGTCTCCTGACCTCACCTGCATCCTACCTCGCGCACTAATCCATCCCATCGTCACGTCAGTGACGTCATCGTAGTGTCGTAGCTGTGGTGTCGGTGTAAAGCAGTGATGTCACACCCTCAGGAGGCGGAGCCCTCACTCATCTGTCCGATGGTTGTGGTTCTCAGAGCCGAAAGGAGGTGGAGCAGCTGCTGCAGGAGCCAATGGGAGCGGAGCAGGCAGTCCATCTGGTTGTGCTGCACCAATCGGAGGCCTGTTCACAGGCGGAGTTCCCAAACTAAGGCCAGTCGGAGGTGAGAGGTCATTTGCTACTTTGTCACTTTGTATTTTTTCAATTTCAGATTGTTTTTATTTGTTTTCATATTTTTTTTGTTTGTTTTTATAAAAAATCTTGTCAAATTTTAATGATATTTTTTATTTTTATTGTTTATTTTTATTTAATTTACAAATAAAAATAAACGGGTATTAATAAAGTTTTAGATGTTTGTAAAGTTACCTTTCCATATTTTCCATAGATGGCGCCGTCGGTCGCTCTCCCTCCACTCGGGCTGCTGCGCCCCGCCCTCCCAGCCATCGCCATGATGATGCAGAGAGCCCCTCCCCTCAGGCATCATCACCCATGGAGACATCTCGCATGCCGCGTCCTTCCCTCCCCAACCTGTCTTCATCCCCTTCTCCCTCTTCCCCCTCCTCTACAGCCTCATCCCCCTCCACCGGCATGAAACACTCTTCCTCTGCCCCTCCTCCACCCCCTCCCTTATGTCGCAGAGGTAACGCCCCCTCCCCTCCCACCTCCGCTTACAACAGAGAGAAGCCCCTTCCCCCCACCCCCAACAACACCCCTCCACTGCCCTCCAAACCCCCACCATCTCCTAGCAACAGCAGGCGCCCTCCTACCTCGGGAGGAAACCCCGTGTCCTCCTCCTCTCTGGCCCCGCCCCCTCCACCATACCGCATCACTAACGGCCCAGCTGGTGGCGGTGGAGAGGCAGCACCCGAGCTGCCACAGCGCCACAACTCACTCAGCAACAAGAGGCCCGCCCCCTCACCAGGGGGCCACACCCCTTCCAGAGGCCCTGCCCCTCCACCTCCTCCAGCGTCACCTACACCCTCCCAGCAGGGTGCCAACAGGCCACCGCCCCCTGTTAGAGAGCCGCCAGGTAGAGGAGCAGGTGAGAGGTGATGTCCTTAAGTTACACAGGCAGTAAGATATAGTGCTCCGGGTGCATTATGGGAAATTTAAGAGCAAATGTTCATTTTATTTTCATGAACGCTTTAACAAATATAACACATTTTAATAAAAAAAAATTATTTAAAATAATGTTTTGCGTTCTGTAGACATTCCTGCAGTTTAACTCATTGGTGTTATCTGGCCTATAATTAGCTAAGACAGGTCTAGTTTTATTTTTTTATTTCTCCAGGCTAAATGATGATCCTCTAAATTTGTGACACGCCATTTCCTCTCCAGATTACGAGTCATCTGCTTTAGGCTACGTGTTTGAGAATTATACCACGGAGTCAGGTACTTCTGATTAGAGGCCTTAGTTTTCACAGGAGCTACAGTATCCAGAGTCGTACGTAGTGAGGAGGTGAAATTATTAACAAGATAATCGACCTCTGTTGGGGTAGCGTTCAGATAGCTGCTCTGCTCTGTGTTGGTACAGGGCATTGGAGATGATAACAGTGGGTGGATTATATTCTTAAACTTAGTTACAGCGCTTTCAGAAAGACATCTACTTTGATAAAGTCTACTCTTCACTGCTGTGTAATCAATTATTGTAAATGTAAATGTTATCAGGAAATGATCAGACAGGAGAGGGTTTTCAGGAAACGCTGTTAAATGTTCAGTTTCTATGCCATATGTTAAAACAAGATCTAGAGTGTGATTAAAGTGGTGGGTGGGTTCTTTTACATTTTGAGAGAAGCCAGTTGAGTCTAATAACAGACTAAATGCCATGTTGAGGCTGTCATTTTAGCATCTACATGGATGTTAAAATCACCCACAATAATTATTTTTATCTGAGCTCAGAACTAAATTAGATATAAAGTCTGAGAAATCAGACAGAAACTCTGTGTAAGGCCCAGGTGGACGATAGATGATAACAAGTAAGACTGGTTTCTGAGTTTTACAGCTGGGGTGGACGAGGCTGAGCATCAGGCTTTCAAATGAATTAAAGTCTGTCTGGGTCTTTGGTTGATTAATAGGCTGGTGTGAAAAATTGCTGCCACACCGCCCCCTCGGCCTGTGCTTCGAGGTTTCTGGTAGTTAGAATGACTCGGGGGTGTTGATTCATTTAAACTAACATAATCATCCTGCTGCAACCAGGTTTCTGTAAGGCAGAGTAAATCGATTTGTTGATCAATTATTAAGTCAGCTCCTCGCTGACGTGTAATTACAACAGTGAGTGTGTGATGAAGTGGGTGTGTCTGCTCGTCAGTCATGGAGCAGGTAGACCAGCTGCTGTGATCTGAGCACACGAGCTGTGGACACTCAGGGTTTAAATTAGATGCAGTGACGGGTTTAAGGTGGAAATGCTGGAATAAAAGAAGAGATTCTGAGGTTTTCACCCTCAGGGGAGTTCAAATCATGTTCAACTCTGGACGTCATGTGATGGAATTTATTTAATCGTACTTGTTCTGAAAATATTCAGATTTTTTACCTTTGGTTTCGTTTTTCTTTTAAAAATTATTATGAAATTGTTGTAACTTCATAAAAATTTAACAAATTATTTTTGATTGTTAGACAGTTTTCAGAAGTACAGTCACCTGTGTCGATCACCTGTGTCGATCTCTCCTCAGCTCCTCCGGTTCCGGTCCAGACGTCCTTGAGGGCTGGTGGCAGAGAAGCCCCGCCTCCCCCTCCTTACAGGACACATGGTAGCCC
>NW_024582674.1:593348-600801 GCF_018398535.1 Haplochromis burtoni
AGACACACACACACAGAGACACACAGAGACACACACCTTACATCTATCATCCTGTCTGAAGTCTGCGGCGTTCCGGCTTCGTCATCCTCGCCTTCTCCATCGCTGCCTCATCTATGCTCACAGCTGATTGGCTGAGAGAGGTCTGACAGACTGACGAGTCTCAGAGAGATGGCGGGAGGAAGCACTGAGGAGCCTGATTTAAAGGGCCAGAACGTCCGTGCACGAGTCCTCCGAGATAAATGTGAAGCTCTGGAGGCGCTGAGCCTCCTCTCTGCACCGTTTTCATGTTTTTAGTTTTGCACCAGCACTTTTTGTTTTCACAGACGTCTGCACGGACGCAGGACACAAGAACAAAGTCACTCAGTGAATGAGCTGAAAGGAGCCGCTCGGCGTTTTAGGAAACCTTCTACAAGGAGCTGATTGACAGGAGACTCGTGGTGTCCCTGAGACCATGACGAGACATTGAGTCGCTCTTTTAACGAGGCTTCAACTCATGTTTCCTGTAAGAAGCTGGATCGGGACCTGAACGGAACTCACTTCCTGTGTGAGGAGACACGATGGCAGCGTAACTGCTTCGTCATCGTCACCTGCCGTGGTGATGTCATTGACCTCTTACTGAGACTGGAGCTGGTCCGTGAGCAGGCGGGTCTTTAAGTGCCAAGTGGGAGTAACTCATCTGGGATCAGCTGACTCCTGCTGCAGGTCATCAGCAGGTTATACCATGTTGTGGACTGTGTGGGGGGGGTGATGGAACAAACCATCACAGACAGACTGGAAGTCTCCCACCTGCAGCGAGGACTTCCTTCCTTTTTTCTTCCCTCTAACTACAGACTAAACCTGGTGCATGTTGTCTTTATCTGAGCTGTGTGTGCGTGAGAGAGCACATTTCTTTTTTTAAAGTGTTAAATAATTACCCATGATGCAGAGCGCGCAGGTGTGAGCAGCAGGTCGACACTCGCTCTGATTTCAGGAGCTGAATCTTGAGTTTTGTTTGAGGTTCAAATCAGGAAGCTGACGATGTAAAATAATCTGAGAGCGACGAAGTCGAGAAGTCCCGATGAAGATTCACACAAGTAAAAATGATACCAATGAAAGTTGTTGGAATAATTTGTCAGTAGAAATGCTTTAATGTTTGATGGGATAAAACATTTAATTTAAAAAAGCTCTGAAATTAATTTTGATTTAATGCTCGAGTTGATTAAAATAATAAAATGACATTTAGAGAAAATGAGGAGATTTCTGGAAATGAAGTCAGATTACATTTCTTTGATAAAGCTGAAAAAGAAACTAACGTGTAAAATCAGGATGTTTTCATTTACCTCGTTTTCTCTAACGTGTCCGTGTCACACTCATGTTTCCAGTTTCTTGTGACTGTTTTGGTGTTTTTAAACGTACGTTCATTTTCGATGACTCGTTTTGTTTTTCACATGAAGCCTTTTTCCCGTCGCGTCCTGAATCCTGGTCACGTCACCCATGAGCGGTTTGAGACTGAATCTGATGTGGTGCTCAGGTTTGAGGTGTTTGCTGTCAGAGCAGATTTCCGCTCTTCTTCTTCTCTGGATCTTCGCTTGCGGTCCTGCAGCAGCAGAATGCGGCTCAGTCTGCACGCTTCGTTCCATTTTATAGCAAACTGTCTGATTTTGTGTTCTTTGATGATGCATTTTGAACTGCAGCAGAGCCTCCTGCCCCATGCCTGGTCTGTTCTGCCTTACACACAGTTAGACTCTGTAAAGAAGCTACTAAAAGCTGTAACAAAGCGACCCGTGTGCTGCAGGGTGGTGGTAGTGATGGTAACTGTAGTGACGATAGTGTCGGGCTGTCCTGCAGCTTCACTGAGGCTGAACCTTCAGTCCCAGTTTAACAGCATGCTCCTCTGCTCTCAATAAACTCCTCAGCGACTCTCTGTGTCCTGTCTCATCTCCTCACACAATATTTCTATGGCTCTGTTATAAAATCTGATGGTGTGTAGAAATTACATGAAAGTTAGCTCAAAAATCACATTTTTTAGCAGCAGTCTAAACATGAAATAGGGTTTGAGAAAATAAATATCATTTAGAAAAAACAGAAAATTAATTCAGTAATTATATTATTTGATATTTATGTGGAGACTGAGTTTACATTTAGAGTTTAAAAACTAAAAATCTATTTTCTTTTTGGCATTTCTGCTTTCAATCACTAGGGGGCGGACTTTATTTTTTTCGGGTTCGGAGGTCATCTCACCGGAAGCACGTGATTGCACTGCGAGTGAGGGAAAAAAAAACACGCACTGGTCTCTCAGTCTCCACATGTGCAACACAGTCTGCTTCATGCTAAGAAAAGGATTACAAGTGTTGTGAGGCTGGCTTAAAGTCGCAGTTTTCTGATTGGAGTTTGGTGCAGAGGACAGAACAAACATGGAGGACATGAGCTTCATTAAGCTGCCGGCCGATGAGGGCAAACAGCCGGCCAAGAAGAGGACGAAACTCCCGCAGTCTAGCCTGGTGGAAGAAGAGGAGGAGCGGCGGAGGAACGTAAAGAACCTGGCGGTGCTGGGGGAGAAGAACAGCTCGGTGAAGCTGCTGGAGGAGCTGGTGTTCGGGGCCGAGGAGGAGCTGCTGGAGAGACTCGTGGAGGTGACGTTCTCACCAGAGACGGTTTAAAAAAACAGCTCATTTAAACTTTTTTGGACACTAACTGGAAACCTCTGCCTCTGAGACCGAGCTGCCGTAACTCTCATGAAACGCAGTTATTTGTGGTAAATTCGGTTTAACTGACCTGAAAGAAAAGGCACGAAAATCTTTGCTAACTGAAAAACTCTGTTTCCTGCGGTCGGCTTCAAATGTTCTTGCACAGGCACAAAACTGTTTACGTAAAGACAAAGTTTGACATTTACAAAAGTTTGCGGGGTGTTTCTGGTAAACTCGGCTGGCTAAATAACAGCCACGATGTCTGTAATCTGTTCAAGCTTAACTTGTATGAACCAAACTCCATTCAAAATATCCCTGACTTTTGTTCTCGTGCGCATGAGCAGATATTACTCTGAAAACTAAGGTTACGAAGTTTTCCAACAAACCATTAAACCTTTGGGTTTACCGCCAGACTCCATTTAAAAGTCTTCTAATTTAGATTGCCTCTGTTTGTGTGTGAACCAGGCTGACAGTTATCTACCACCAGACTCCATTTAAAAAAAGTCTTGTTTTTCTTTCCCTGCTCAGAAGCTGAAACTTTTGTATATATAAGACGAAGACGACTGTGTAGGACTTTGGCTTAGACCCGCTGAATAACTGAGCACCAGGTGAAGAAGAGTTTTTGTGGTGAAACACTTTAATGTCAGGTCACCTCCCGTTTGAACGATGCTGTAAAACTGGGTGAATTTTTGAATGGAGTCTGGTTTGTGGAGCTTGGTGATGAATCGTGCTGGGTTCAGGTCAGGTTTTGGTTTTTCACTGATGCTTCCTGTTCCCTGAGCAGGAGGACGAGGACCAAACCGGACTCCTGCTGCTGGAGGACAAAGATGAAGAGGAGGCAAAGGAGTCTGAGGATGAGGGTGGAATGCGGAAGGAGCCGCAGGCAGAGAAGAAAGCGGCGTGGGTGGACGAGGATGACGAGCTGGAGGAAGAGTGAGTGTTTCACAATAAGACGTGTTTTAGGCTGAAAGCGGGAAAACAAAGATGATTGTGGTGAGTGAAGACTCGCGTGATGATGCTGAGGTGTTGGTGTGTTTCAGGGTGGACATGAAGCACCGTTTCCGTAGAAACCTGATGAAAGGCGAGGCAGAGTCCACCATGACCAAACAGAAACTGCAGCAGAGGATGAGGGAGCAGTGAGTATGCACGCACACAGACGCACACACACACCTATAAACACACCTGGACGTGTGCTGCGTGTTTCAGGTTCCAGAAGGCGATGGGAGGAACGCCATCATGGGCGGAGAGCAGCGACCAGAAGAGGAGGAGGAGGAGAGGTAGAATCTAAAATGTTTTTATTATTTTAAGAGTGTTTTCAGTCGACAGAAACTCAGACTCTGCATCTCTGTGTTCCTGAAGATGAGGAGGATGAAGATGAGGAGGATGACCTACTGAGGAGGACGGGAAACTTTGTGGCGTCCTCGGACAGCCTGCCCAGCGGCATCCTGAGGGTCAGTGAGTCCAGCAGGCTTCTGTTTGTCTGTCAGGCTGTTCCACCAGACTCCATTCAAAATATTGCTCATTTTACGTGTTTGCTGTAGGTAATGTTACAGAGCGATGAGTGTTACACCGGTGCTGGGATAAGTTTGTGTCTGAGAACAGGATGTGAGGCTTTGTAACATCTGCTGAATCTGGTGTGACGTGGTTGCCAGACTCCATTCAGAATATGGATCATTTTAGCAGCAGTGACTGTGTGATTGATATACCTTTATTAGTCCCACAAGGGGAAATTTCATAAGGCTGCCGACATATTGCACGCAATGGTGGCGCCATCTTACCCTCCGACCATACATACATGACACAAACATCACATGGGGAAGACAGGTCAGAGAGGTATAACATGGAAAATGCACCACACGAGGAAAGATAAGGAGAAAAAATAACTCTCCCCAGACTGAGCTCCAACAGGGAGATCAGTCTGAGAACAGAAAAAAACACCTCTGCACATGAAACACTCTAAATACACCAAAGAAACATATGACAAGCAACAGGGGGGTAAAGGTGAGAGACAGCCAGTGTAGACAGCACATCCGGGCCTGCGTGCGCTGGTCTCCATGATCCACCGTCAGCATCGGAAGGGAACAAGCGTCGAAGGCGTTTGGAAAGGGAGGGGGGATGAGTGTGTGCATATCAGTGCGTGTGCGTGTGTGTGTGCGTGTGTGTGTATGTGTGTGCGTGTGCGTGTGTCCAGAGCTCAGCTGACACAGTGTCCTTCGCCCTGCTAGGCTAAGTAAACAGTCTTCCAGCCAACCCAGGTGGGCTTGCATGGAATGGGAAGGAACAGACTAAACACAGTCGTTATCAGGGTGTTGTTGTTCGGCTCCAGCCTTGCAACCGCAGCTGACGCCAAAGGGGTCTCCTCATGAAGTGATGGTGCTTTTTACTTTAGTGCGAACAGCTCGTATGAATTTCAAAGCTGTTCTACAGTCCAACACTGGTCTCTCAATCTCCCGTTGGAGAGCCGCGAGCTTCTCCATGATGTTATCAAACTTGCGTTCCGTGATGTTGTCGTTCTTTTTGCTCAAAGAGCAGGTTCTGAGAACTCGCGACCGCAGTGCACTTCCCCAAGATGTGATCGAATTTGCGCTCAGAGGTGTTATTCGAGCGAGCCCCTCCAGATGTAATCCAGTTTTTCACTCAGAGCTCTTGTTCTGAGTGTTCATGGCAGCCGTAGCTTCTCCAAGAGCTTCTCCGTGCTGACTCAATGAGCCCATTTTGAGAAAGTCACGCCTCTCCCATCGTCTCAATCCCAGCGGGCAGCCTTGTGGGGGTTTGAACAGCCGGTTCCGCTTCCTTAATTCTTCGATAAGTCAGGGCCAAGCCAGCTCCGATCAGCCAGAACCCTGTTACCATGGTTCCGAATAGGTAGATATCTTCAGCACTCAGGCTCACCCGAGCCCAAACTTCTCGTTGAGAAAGGGGTGTTGATTGCATTCAGGGACCAGTTGATCAAATCCATAATTCTCTTTTAGGTTTTAGAGAACAGACTGTGAGAGAGTGTTCAGGGAAAGTAATACAACAAACACGAGACGAGACAAGGACACAAGAGGCTAAGCAGGGAAGCTAAGGGAGAGGAGAAAAATGCGACCGCCTTCGTCAAGAGCAACATGCTAACATGGGCTTTGTTAAAAACATGTTTGATGCCTCACGGCGCTTCGAGTGAATTCTGAGCTCTTCACTTGAATTTTGTTTGTTTTTACAGATTAATAAAGTGAAGTCGGACGGCTGTTTACTGACATTTTTGCCACCAAACTTCATTTAAAATCCTCTGAATTTTAGATTCTCTTGCACAGCAGTTTCAGGCTCAGCTTCCAAACTTGGTTCAGGTCATTTTCTGCCAGACTCCATTCAAAATCTGCTAATTTTCTGTTCTGCTGTTCATGAGTGAGTTCATGTGGCTTTCTGGCTGTCGATGCAAAACCCCGTCCTCAGACTGAAGCTGAAGGGTTCATGTAAAACCTGTGGCGTGCTTCCTGCCAGACTCCATTAGAAAAACAGCTGATTTATGTTCTGTAGCTCACAGGTGAAGTAGTTTGATGCTGTCATTTGTTATAAACACACACAGACGAGCACTCGTTAAAACATCGGTCTGACTTCCTGTCGTCTCTGCGTTCGTAATCAGGTGAAGAAGTGTCTCCACGCCAACAGCACCCGTCCGTCTGAGGACAGGCTGACCACTGTCCAGTTCCACCCCAGCGCTCAAGTCGTCATGACGGCCGGCCTCGACCAGTCCGTCTCCCTGTTCCAGGTACGGTCGAGCCTCTCTGCTCAGGTGTTAGGCTCAGGTGGGAGGGGTCACGTGATTTTGACCTTCCTCCTCTTCAGGTGGACGGGAAGACGAACCCGAAGATCCAGAGCATCCACCTGGAGCGCTTCCCCGTCCACAAGGCGCAGTTCAGCGTGGACGGGGAGACGGTGATCGCCACCAGCCTCAAGAACAAGATGTTCTACCTGTACGACATGATGGAGGGCCGCGTCTCACCTGTGCACACCGTCAGAGGTGAGGCGGGGTCAGAGGTCAAGGGAGGAGGAGGTTCCCGGGATTTCAAATTAAGAGCATGTTTGTTTGTCATCAGGTCTGAATGAAGCTCGAGTGAAGGAGTTCTCCGTGTGTCCTGAAGGAGGCGCTCTGCTGCTCACAGGCACCAACGGATACCTGCACGTCCTCACCCTCAAGGTAACTCCTCCCCCTCGCCCCTCCCCTCTCCTCCTGAGTCCTCCCGATAACTCAAGCTGTGTCCCAATCCAGCAACTGCACACTTCATAGTACCCGCACTTCGCAGACTACGTGGGGCGGGTACTCTGAAGTGCGAGAAGGCCAGAAGAACGAGGCTCGTGAAACGGGACGGTCTGGCCTTCGTCGCGCTGCTCATGTTGCCTAGCAACCATGATACTAACAGCTGGAAACGTTTCATACAGCTTTGTGTGACAGAAATGAAGGAGAACAAATGTGTTTTTGTTTTTTATGAGATCAGCTGAGTATCTGAGGCTGAGACCACGAGACTGAAACATGATTGTTGGGCTTCATGTCTGCACTGAACACTCATTTAAGATTAGCTAGTAAATAACAATTAGCTGATGTTGTTCATGAGACTAAAGTCATCTCACTGTGGTAATGTAAATATAATATGGACAATATTATAGTATTGTCAGATTATTATGATATATTACAGCAGAGCTTGAACTCTGTGTCAAAGGTTCAAGTTGCAGTTATTTATATTTCCTGTCACCTTAAATCTTCACTCAAAGACGAGTATCTGTGACAGTGTGTATATAGATGTGTCGTA
>NW_024582674.1:601683-602689 GCF_018398535.1 Haplochromis burtoni
GTACCTCTTGCCACGAGTTCCCAGAATCCTTTGCAGTTTTACCCCTGAATGACGTCACATTTTCAATCTCTATAAGACGCCGCGCAAATTATGTGTCACTCCAAAAAGTAGTTCCTGTCCACCACAAGGCAGCGGGGCAGATCACAACCCTGAAACCTAAAGGTGTATCCCTCCTCCTGTCCTCTACCTGGACGCAACGTTTACATCTCATGTGCTTTTGGCGGCAAAATCACGAATCCCCCAAAACGCGCCCTCTCACGTCCTCACCAACTAAGATAAGATAAGATAAGATAGAACTTTATTAATCCCTCGGGTGGGTTCCTCTGGGAGTGCAGTGAATCCTGCTTGTGCCGTGATGTTCAGGACTGCAAACCGAGCAGCATCACTGACTCTCAGCTTGTTGTGTTTGTGGATATATGACTGGCATAACTTTGCCGACATGTGGCCACCAGTAATGTTTTAATGTTCTTCATTATTAAACATTCGCACATAAAGAGACACAATATTCAGTTCTTACTTTTGACAGTTTAACTTTTCAGCTGCCCCGCTTCAGCCATCCACCTTTTTTTTTTTCTGAACAAATTATCCGCACCCACCCCCGCGCTATGAATTGTGGGATATATGGGACCACGAAGTGCACAAAGAGAACACTTTAGATTGGGACAGCCTTCGTCGTGTCGCTGTGACGTAATCGGTCTACAAATGCGCACTACGAAGTGTGCGGCCGCTGGATTGGGACATAGCTACAGTGTATCTCTGACGGAGGCGGAGCTTGCAATGTGACCAATCGGAAGCATGGACAGGTGAACTGATGAAACTCTAATATTAGAAAAATCTGTGTGTGTGCAGACAAAGGAGGTGGTTCGCAGTATGAAGATAAACGGTGATGTCAGCGGCGTCGCGTTCTCTCCTGATGGCAGCAAAGTCTTTGCAAACTCAGGTAAGTCGAGGAAAGGTGGGCGTGTGTGTTCCTGCTCTTGTCATGTGATTAATCTTTGTGCGTGTG